>NC_084632.1:32507483-32509983 GCF_033978795.1 Nerophis ophidion | reverse complement strand
TATATATATATATATATATGAAATACTTGAGTTGGTGAATTGGCTGTAATTATACTCCTCCCCTCTTAACCATGACCACGACCCAACCACGCCATCAATGATTACATCACATGTTTACAGTTTCACATTCTAACTCTAACATGTCCAAAAAAAACTAGGAAAAAGCAAAGCTTATTCAATCCTACACCTTCTCTGTGTAAAAAAATATTTCTAACACAATTCTTCACTTCGTTTTTTAAATCTTTAACACGACAACAATAAATTAATAAATAAATAAGTATTAATACAGTTTGCATGTAGATAGTTAAACTATTGTATGGTTCACATAATTTACTGAATATGTGATGGATTATGTGTTTTTATACATATAAATATATATATATATATATATATGCTCGATACCGTGGTAGAGCGCATTATATGTGTGTGTGGGAAAAATCGCAAGACTACTTCATCTCTACGGAACTGTTTCATTAGGGGTTCTCTCAATCGTCAGGAAAATCTCCTGACGATTGAGGGAACCCCTCACACACACATGTTTGTATACAGTATAAATATTACAGGATACCAAAATGTTTTGGTATCCGGGAGCATTCAAAGTTCCTTTCACTGGAACTAAGGGGCCAAGCCCAACTCCTGAAAAACAACCCCACACCATAATTCCTCCTCCAGCAAATTTCAAACTCGGCACAATGCTGTCCGAAATGTAGCCTTCTCCTGGCAACCTCCAAACCCAGACTGGTCCATTAGATTTCCCGATGGAAAAGTATGATTCATCACTCCAGAGGAGGCATCTCCACTGCTCTAGAGTCCAGTGGCGACGTGGTTTACACCACTGCATCCCACGCTTTGCATTGGACTTGGTGATGTATGGCTTAGATGAAGCTGCTCGGCCATGGAAAACTATTCCATGAAGCTCTCTGGGTACTGTACGCGGGCTAATTGGAAGGTCACATGAAGTTTGGAGCTCTGTAGCAACTGACTGTGCAAAAAGTCAGTGACCTCTTTGCACTGTGCGCTTCAGCATCCGCTGACCCCTCTGTCAGTTTACATGGCCTACCACTTCGTGGCTGAGTTGCTGTTGTTCCCAAACTCTTCCATTTCTTATAATAAAGCCGACAGTTGACTTTGAAATATTTAGCAGCGAGGAAATTCCACGACTGGATTTGTTGCACGGGTGGCATCCAATGACATTTCTATGCTGGAAATCAGTGAGCTCCGAAGAGCGGACCATTTTTTCACAAAGGTTTGTAGAAACAGTCTCCATGCCTAAGTGCTTGATTTTATACACCTGTGGCTGGGCCAAGTGATTAGGACACCTGATTCTCATCATTTGGATGGGTGGCCAAATACTTTTGGCAATATAGTGTATATTGTGCTGATATTTGTAAACTGACAATATCACTCACCAACATTAAATTGAAAAATGTTCAGTGAAAACATGTGATTGGTATCAGTATTCTTAGAATCACTTAAAGGCCTACTGAAACCTACTACTACCGACCACACAGTCTGATAGTTTATATATCAATGATGAAATATTAACATTGCAACACATGCCAATACGACCTTTTTAGTTTACTAAATTGCAATTTTAAATTTCCCGGGACTTTTTTTCTTGAAAATGTCGCGTAATGATGACGTGTACGCGTGATGTCACTGACGTCAGCACCAGTTACGGGTAAAAGTCGTCTGCTTTAACCGCATAATTACACAGTATTTTGGACATCTGTGTTGCTGAATCTTTTGCAATCTGTTCATTTAATAATGGAGACTATAAAAAACAATGCTGTTGGTGGAAAGGGGTGGATTGCAGCTTTCTTTAGCACATAGACACATCCGATGTTTCTTTGTTTGTTGTGAAGCGTAGCGGTCAAGCGAACATGTTTTCTCTACGTCAACCAGCATGTTTTTGCATGGGGAAATTGTGATATACTATATATCTTACCGGAGAAATCATTGGATTATTCGTCATCCTGCAGCAGCTGTGAGTTTGGCTCCTCGGCTTCTCTCTGAGACACTTCGTGTTCACCGCAGCCATCCGACCTCGATGTATGTCTTTACAATCTTTTACAATCTCTAAAATCTCACTAAAACACTATTAAAAAAATAAGCAGATAAGGGATATTCCAGAATTATCCTAGTAAATGTGTCTAATTACATCTGAAACGCTCACACTGCTGCCGCCCGGAGCTGTCGCTTTTTAAAAATTTTATTTTTCTAGTCTTTCACTATCAATATCCTAATTCACGAATCTTTCATCCTCGCTCAAATTAATGGGGAAATTGTCGCTTTCTCTGTCCGCATTGCTCTTACTGCTGGTGGCTTCCATTATAAACAATGTGAATATGTGTGGAGCCCTGCAACTCGTGACGTCACACGCACATACTTATGGTAAAGGCAGGGCTTTTCTATTAGCGACCAAAAGTTGCAAACTTTCTCGTGGATGTTCTCTACTAAATCCTTTCAGCAAAAATATGGCAATATCGCAAAATGATCA
>NC_084632.1:32377483-32502483 GCF_033978795.1 Nerophis ophidion | reverse complement strand
TCTGCTGACATGCTAGCAGAGTAGTAGATTAACAAAAAAAAAATTACAATTGTAAAGGACAATGTTTTATCAACTGATTGCAATAATATAAATTTGTTTTAACTGATAAACGAACCAAAAAATTACTTATTTTATCTTTGTGAAAATATTGGACACGGCGTGTTGTCAAGCTTATGAGATGTGATCCAAGTGTAAGCCACTGTGAGACTATTGTTCTTTTTCATTTTTATAACTGTCTAATGATAATGTCAATGGCAATAATGTAAATTTATTTTAACTATTAAACGAACCAAAAATATAACTTATTTTATCTTTGTGAAAACATTGGACACAGTGTGTTGTTAAGCTTATGCGATGCAATGCAAGTGTAAGCCACTGTGACACTATTGTTTTTTTTATAAATGTCTAATGATAATTTCAAGGAGGGATTTTTATCACTGCTATGCTGAAATTATAACTAATATTGATACCATTGTTGATAATATTTTTGTTTCACTACTTTTGGTTTGTTCTGTGTCGCGTTTGTGTCTCCTATCAATTGCTCTGTTTATTGCAGTTCTGAGTGTTGCTGGTTCAGGTTTGGTTTTGGAATTGGATTGCATTGTTATGGTATTGCTGTATAGTAGTTTGTTGGATTGATTAAAAAAAAAAAATAATAAATTCAAAATGAGAATCGATTCTGAATTGCACAACGTGGGAATCGCGATGCAAATTCAAATCGATTTTTTCCCACACCCCTAGTATATATATATATATATATATATATATATATATATATATATATATATATATATATATATATGATATATACATTTGTATACTCTAGCCTTTAAATAGACTCCCTTTTTAGACCAGTTGATCTGCCGTTTCTTTTCTTTTTCTCCTATGTCCCACTCTCCCTTGTGGAGGGGGTCCGGTCCGATCCAGTGGCCATGTACTGCTTGCCTGTGTATTGCCTGGGAACATCTATGCGCTGCTGATCCGCCTCCGCTTGGGATGTTTTCCTGCTGGCTCCGCTGTGAACGGGACTCTCGCGGCTGTGTTGGATCCATTATGGATTGAACTTTCACAGTATCATGTTAGACCCGCTCGACATCCATTGCTTTCGTCCTCTCCAAGGTTTGTGCAGCCCTTTGAGACACTAGTGATTTAGGGATATATAAGTAAACATTGATTGATTGATATGTATCATATATATTATATACATCATATGTATATTATATAAGATATATATATATCATATATATATATATATATTATATTTTGGATAGGTTGATTGGCAACACTAAATTGGCCCTAGTGTGTGAATGTGAGTGTGAATGTTGTCTGTCTATCTGTGTTGGCCCTGCGATGAGGGGCGACTTGTCCAGGGTGTACCCCGCCTTCCGCCCGATTGTAGCTGAGATAGGCGCCAGCGCCCCCCGTGACCCCAAAAGGGAATAAGCGGTAGTAAATGGATGGATGGATGGATATTATATATATGTTATATATACATATATAATATACATATGTATATATATATATACATGCACATGCATATATATATATATATACACACATAAATTATATGTATAAATATATATATACAGAAAAATGTATATATACATATATTTACACATGTATACATACATATATACACACACAAATACTTTACATATATATACAATTTTATACATATATACATGCATGTATACATGTATATATACATGTATACATGTATATATACATGTATACATACATACATTTATATACACACATATATATATACACATGTATATGAGGGGCGACTTGTCCAGGGTGTACCCCGCCTTCCGCCCGATTGTAGCTGAGATAGGCGCCAGCGCCCCCCGCGACCCCAAAAGGGAATAAGCGGTAGAAAATGGATGGATGGATGGATATTATATATATATGTTATATATACATATATAATATACATATGTATGTATATATACATGCACATGCATATATATATATATATATACACACATAAATTATATGTATAAATATATATATATACACAAAAATGTATATATACATATATTTACACATATATGCATACATATATACACACACAAATACTTTACATATATATACAATTATATACATATATACATGCATGTATACATGTATATATACATGTATACATGTATATATACATGTATACATGTATATATACATGTATATATACATGTATACATGTATATATACATGTATACATGCATGTATACATCTATATTTATATGTGTATATATATATGTGTGTATATAAATGTATGTATGTATATATACATGTATGTATATATACATGTATATATACATGTATGCATGTATATATACATGTATACATACATACATTTATATACACACATATATATATACACATATAAATATAGATACATATATATTATAAAAATATATATAGACATATACATCTACACATTTTTATACATATATATACATATATACACATACACATTTATATATACATATATATAAACACACATATATATATATATATACATTATATGTATATAAATACGTATGTATATATATATATATTATATATATATATATATATATATAGCAACAAGAACGTTTCCAAAGTGCTGTACATCCATGTTAAAAACATAATGCTCCACCAATGACTGAATAAAAACAAAAAATTAATAAATATAAAAACAATATAAAAATAAATATGTATATATATATATATATATATATATATATATATATATATATATGTGTGTGTGTGTGTGTGTGTATATATACACACACACACACACACACACACAAAGTTGTTGTTGTTTTTAAAATGTGATTTATTTTTCAAGTCAACATTTGACAATATCAATATTTTTTTTCCAATACCAAAACTCACTGGCAGTGTATGGCAAATACGAGTAATTTTCAAACAGATCAAACAATTTGTTGAAATCTTTTGTAAACGCTGTATCGTCAACTCTGTCACCCTTTGTAGATTGTGGGTGTTTTATTTTGGTAGTTCCTTTACGTGCCGTCCTTTCGGTGTTTAACTTTGAAATGCTGTCCCGGAAGCTGTGCGGTGTCATACGCTATGTGGACAGTCTACTTTCTACTCCTCTGCGGCGGCTGCGAGCTGTCATCATGCAGGTGGAATGTTCGCAGTGGCGACGCAGCCGGGTTCACTTCTCCTCCTCGGCCTGCTTGGGAGTCAGACGGAGCCTGGAGACGCACTAATACCGCCACACTTCACTTCATTTACTCAGCAACCCGACACGTAGCACACGGTTCTTGTTCCGTTATATCTTGCTGCGTTGTTGGATGCTGACTGTTGTTTTTTTCCGGGCTGGTGCAGTCCGCCTCAGCTGGGCTGCCATGTGACGACACACGTCACGGCGCCAGGAATAAATAACATTTTAGAAGAAAAATAAAAAAACACCGGGGAAAATCCTTCTGTGTTGTTATCAGCCCATGACCATGATGGACGAAGCTGGCGCTGCTTGTGAGAACTCGCCGGACCTGAGAGACATAGAGGCGAAAATCGGCCGGAAGACCCCCGAGGGTTTGCTCAGGTGGATGCGGGAGGAGGCGTCCACTTTCCGGGGCGAAGCCAAACTGGTCCCCGCCGGGCACGAAACCATCAAGGAGAACGGGAGGAAGAACCTGGATGAAAAGATTAGAATATTGAAGAGTGAGATGGTGAGTGTATACACACAATAAGTTACATTATAGAAAAGTTGAACATGTAGTTTATGTGCCTTTTGTCCATTTATTTTATTTGTATAATATAACGGGCCCATAAAAAAAGCCTTGATCTTTAAAAATACAATTTTGGATACCCTGGCTGTACAGTACTGTGTCGGCTAATACTGTACATCAGTGCTATGCAACTGGCGGCCCGCGGGCAACATCCGGCCTGCCAAAGTTTTCATTTGACCCGCCGAACATCGCCCAAATAGGCTCGATGAAACCATTGAAATTAGGGTTGATCATTTATGCCAGTGGTTCCCAAATGGGGGTACTTGAAGTTATGCCAAGGGGTACGTGAGATTTTCAAAAACTATTGTAAAAATAGCAACCATTCAAAAATCCTTTATAAATATATTTATTGAATAATACTTCAACAAAATATGAATGTAAGTTCATAAACTGGTGGAGGGGGTCCGGTCCGATCCGGTGGCCATGTACTGCTTGCCTGTGTATCGGCTGGGGACATCTCTGCGCTGCTGATCCGCCTCCGCTTGGGATGGTTTCCTGCTGGCTCCGCTGTGAACGGGACTCTCGCTGTTGTGTTGGATCCGCTTTGGACTGGACTCTCGCGACTGTGTTGGATCCATTATGGATTGAACTTTCACAGTATCATGTTGAACTTTCACAGTATCATGTTAGACCCGCTCGACATCCATTGCTTTCCTCCTCTCCAAGGTTCTCATAGTCATCATTGTCACCGACGTCCCACTGGGTGTGAGTTTTCCTTGCCCTTATGTGGGCCTACCGAGGATGTCGTAGTGGTTTGTGCAGCCCTTTGAGACACTAGTGATTTAGGGCTATATAAGTAAACATTGATTGATTGATTGATAACTGTGAAAAGAAATACAACAATGCAATATTCAGTGTTGACAGCTAGATTTTTTGTGGACATGTTCCATAAATATTGATGTTTAAGATTTCTTTTTTTGTGAAGAAATGTTTAGAATTAAGTTCATGAATCCAGATGGATCTCTATTACAATCCCCAAAGAGGGCGCTTTAAAGGCCTACTGAAACCCACTACTACAGACCACGCAGTCCAATACGGACGGTTTAATTTACTAAATTACAATTTTAAATTTCCCGCATAGTTTCCTGTTGAAAACGTCGCGGAATGATGAAGCGTGTTTGTGACATTATTGGTTGGAGGGGACATATTAGCCCATCACCACTTAAGGCTAAAAGTCGTCTCTTTTCATCGCGCAATTACACAGTATTTTGGACATCTGTGTTGCTGAATCGTTTGCAATTTGTTCAATTAATATTGGAGAAGTCAAAGTAGAAAGATGGAGGTGGGAAGCTTTTAGCCTTTAGCCACACAAACACACGGTGTTTCCTTGTTTAAAATTCCCAGAGGGGAAGCTTTACTATGGATCAGAGCGGTCAAGCCAACATGGATCCCAACTAGATGTCAACCGGCAATTCTCGGTGAGAAAATTGTGGTAATAAGTCGCGTCTTACCGGAGATCAGCGGAGCTTCTGTCCTGCTGCAGCTTTGTGACTTCCCTCAGAGACTCTGGCGTCAACACACCCGTGGGCACTCCCCTCCGACAATCAGGTAGTGTTTAACTCACTAAAACACTAGCAACACAATAGGCAGATAAGGGATTTCCCAGAATTATCCTAGTAAATGTGTCTAAAAATATCTGAATCGCTCCCACTGCAATTGCCTTTTTTTTTTCTAGTCCTTCACTCTAAATTTCCTCATCCACGAATCTTTCATCCTCGCTCAAATTAATGGGGAAATTGTCGCTTTCTCGGTCCGAATAGCTCTTGCTGCTGGAGGCTATGATTATAAACAATGTGAGGATGTGAGGAGTCCTACAACCCGTGACGTCACGCGCACATCGTCTGCTACTTCCGGTAAAGGCAAGGCTTTTTTATTAGCGACCAAAGGTTGTGAACTTTATCGTCGATGTTCTCGACTAAATCCTTTCAACAAAAATATGGCAATATCGCGAAATGATCAAGTAGGACACATAGAATGGACCTGCTATCCCCGTTTAAATAAGAAAATCTCATTTCAGTAGGCCTTTAAGTTGATGATTACTTCTATGTGTAGAAATCTTTATTTATAATTGAATCACTTGTTTATTTTTCAACAAGTTTTTAGTTATTTTTACATCTTTTTTTCCAAATAGTTCAAGAAAGACCAATACAAATTAGCAATATTTTGCACCGTTATACAATTTAATAAATCATAAACTGATGACATAGTGCTGTATTTTACTTCTTCATCTCTTTTTCAACCAAAAATGCTTTGCTCTGATTAGGGGGTACTTGAATTGAAAAAATGTTCACAGGGCATTCATCACTGAAAAAAGGTTGAGAACCACTGATTTATGCAGTACTCCCGCCACCCACAGGAGGCAACGGCGAGGCATTCACGTTCTTTTAACTAGCCGCACACGCTGGAAACTATTAACAGGGGCAGAATAATTAATTAATTGCAGTGCAGTGTGAAAGGCGATGTGTTTATTTTGTAATTAAGTAGTTTCAAAGAAATATATTCTGCGGAGGCACTTTCTGAAGAAACATCAACATTTCGATGTTCGGCCGCTAAGCCCTTGGGCTCTTGGAACTGCAGTCCTGTTCATTATGAAGTTGAATAGCCCTGCTGGACATGGTTAAATTGGGGCCCCAAGCAGGATTTTATTTGGGGCCTTCAATGAAAAAAAATTTCACACTTCATTTATGTGAAACAATTGTTTCTGTAGTTTTTTTTTTTTTTTTTTTTTTTTAAATCAAACTTTAATTTAATTTAATGCATGTTTTGTGCTAAAACAAAATCATGGTAAATAACTTGTTCAAACATTTTTTTTATTGTATAAAGTGATACAAATAATACATTTTCAAAACGTTTTGACACAACTAAGATCAGGGTTTGAGTATCAGTAGCAGAGCAGGAAGGGGCTAGGAATAGGTTTGCGGTAAAATTCCACATCAAGCGCCATGTCATTCATTATTAACTGTATCAAACTTGTCTGGTGAAAGTATGTTTAACACATACATTTCAGATAAATAGACTTAATTTATCCCATAATGGGAAAATTAGTGAGTTGCAGTGCAGATACAAATAGTCTACAAAAAATAAGGTTAAAAAAAAAGAAGAAAACATAGGGAAACATTTAAGAACACAAAGGACATAAAAGACATTGAAAGAGAACAGAGCTGTTGCAACCAGCTGCCACTTCAGCGGCGCAATTTCTACATACAGCTACAAAAGCGACAATAAAACAATAGCAATAAGTAATACAAATTAAACACATACGACTGCATCATGCCTAGACAAACAACAAAATAAAACAAAAACACAAATTCAACTCCCACATACTGTATACCACGGTCGCCACTGCAGTGCTTCCCTCCATTCTTTGTTGGAGTTGGGGGGGCGCACGGCCAGAGACAGGAACAGACCCAACAAAGCAACCAAGAGAGTCCTACACGTCCTCAGCTGCCCGTCCAAGGAGACCAAAGTGTCCGATACATGCTCATTCAGCCAGAACTCCATGAAGCTCATCCATCCCGAGGCTCAACGCTAGCCCTTCCACTGCATCTCCTCCGTTCTGGCAGAGAGCCAGCAGCAAACATGGCCATGGCTGCCCAAAGGCAAGATCCAAAAATTCACAATAAAGCACTTAAAAAAGCAGCGCAGAAGTCACAAAATTGCCTCCCCATTTTGCCCATTCCCAAAGGGACCCCGTCCAGGAAAAAAACATCCAGAAGACAAAGGATGAACCACGAGAGCACAGAGCTCCTGCAACCAGCAACCACTACAGCGGTGCCATTTTGGTGAATATAAATCATATGAAAACAGAAAAATCCAAATAAATATATGCACACATGGAGGAAAAGTGATGACAACAAAGTGCCATTCTCTAGGTAAAGTGCCACTACTGCCCACATCATTTTATTTTATAATTTTTTTAGTGTTTTTTACTTTGGTGGCTGTGTGGAAGTGGCTGGTTGCATCAGCTCTGCTCTTTTAATGACCTTTTTTTAGTTCTTTGATGTTTCCCTCTTAAACACATGCTTATGTGTGCTATGGCTATGTGTTTTTTTTCCCTCCCTTGGCCTCAGTCTGGACCCCCTCTCCAGGGGCCCAGGCGTAAACTGAATATTTTTTTTTCCCACCCCTCCAGCATTTACCTGTTTCTCACCTTTTTTGTAAGGGGCGCCGGAAGTTGGCAAACCCGTCAGTGATCCTGTGTCTCCCTGTAATGTTTGTCTGCTTTTGAATGGGATTGTTCTGAAAATCTTAATTTCCCCTCTGGGATTATTAAAGTATTTCTGATTCTGATCAGAGGACAGTGAGAATTACCAGGAAAATATGCCATTATATTCTTTATCAGGGGTGGAGCAGGAAAGGGCTCGGACTATGTTTGCGGTATCATTACATATTTAAACGCCCTGTCATCCATCCATCCATTTTCTACCGCTTATTCCCTTTCGGGGTTGCGGGGGGCGCTGGCGCCTATCTCAGCTACAATCGGGGGGAAGGCAGGGTACACCCTGGACAAGTCGCCACCTCATCGCAGGGCCAACACAGATAGACAGACAACATTCACACTCACATTCACACACTAGGGCCAATTTAGTGTTGCCAATCAACCTATCCCCAGGTGCATGTCTTTGGAAGTGGGAGGAAGCCGGAGTACCCGGAGGGAACCCACGCATTCACGGGGAGAACATGCAAACTCCACACAGAAAGATCCCGAGCCTGGATTTGAACCCAGGACTGCAGGAACTTCGTATTGTGAGGCAGACGCACTAACCCCTCTGCCACCGTGAAGCCCTGTCATCCATTGATTTAAATGTTATATGCTCTTCTTTACACAAAACGAGATCCCCCATGTAATCTGTATATCTAGAGAGGCGTCCATGTTGGTACTATCCATCCATCTTCTTCTGCTTATCCAAGGTCGGGTCGCGGGGGAAGCAGCCTAAGCAGGGAAGCCCAGACTTCCCTCTCCCCAGCCACTCACTTTGTCCAGATCGACCGGTAAATTGAGAGCTTTGCCTTCCGGCTCAGCTCCTTCTTCACCTCAACGGATCGGTACAACGTCCGCATTACTGAAGACGCGGCACCAATCCGCCTGTCGTTCTCACGATCCACTCTTCCCTCACTCGTGAACAAGACATCTAGGTACTTGAACTCCTCCACTTGGGGCAGGGTCTCCTCCCCAACCCGTAGGTGGCACTCCACACTTTGCCGGGCAAGAACCATGGACTCGGACTTGGAGGTGCTGATTCTCATTCCGGTCTCTTCACACTCGGCTGCAAACCAATCCAGTGAGAGCTGAAGATCCCGGGCAGATGAAGCCTTCAGGACCGCGTCATCTGCAAAAAGCAGAGACCTGATCCCGCGGCCACCAAACCAGAACCCCTCAACGCCTTGACTACGCCTAGAAATTCTGTCCATAAAAGTTATGAACAGGTACTACTTTGGTACTACTATAACACAAAGTTAAAATAACAACAATACAATGTGTCTTTGATGAAAATATGCTCAAAAGCAGTGCTCAAACAAACCTAATACATACTACATTTAAAGTTAAAGTACTAATGATTTTCACACACACACTAGGTGTGGCGAAATTATCACCCTTGATCAGGGAGGTGAGGGGAGCAGTGAGCAGCAACGGTGGCCGCGCCCGGGAGTCATTTTTGGTGATTTAACCCCCAATTCCAACCCTTGATTCTGAGTGCCAAGCAGGGAGGTCATGGGTCCCATTTTTATCGTCTTTGGTATGACTCGATCGGGGTTTGAACTCACAACCTACCAGGGCAGACACTCTAACCACTAGGTCACTGAGTAGGTTAAAGACATGTCTGTGATATTAGTATTATTAGTGTCAACATTTCTTCTGTATTCTCTTTAAATAGTGCCTTTTTGCTCTTTGTGCTGTCTTTTTTGTTGTTTAATATCTACAATATGCCATGGGCCAATTAAAAATAGCCCCCAGACTGCACTTTGAATACCCCTACTGTACATAATATAAGTACTGTAACAAGTCATTTGCTGTTAGTATAGTGCGGGGGTCGGCCAGGCGCATGCGATTCTTTAGCGCCGCCCTAGTGGCTCTCTGAAGCTTTTTCAAAAATGTATGAAAAATGTGAAAGGATGAGGAAACATTTTTTTAGATGTTTTAATATGGTTTCTGTAGGAGGTCAAACATCACCCAAACCTCCCTAATTGTTATAAAGCACAATGTTCATATTAAACGTGCTTCACTGATTCGAGTATTTGGCGAGCGCCGTTTTGTCCTACTAATTTTGGCGGTCCTTGAATTCACCGTAGTTTGTTTACATGTATAACTTTTCTCCGACTTTCTAAGACGTGTTTTATGCTCATTCTTTTTTTGTCTCATTTTGTCCACCAAACTTTTAACGTTGTGCATGAATGCACAAAAGGTGAGTTTTGTTGATGTTATTGAGTTGTGTGGAGTGCTAATCAGACATATTTGGTCACTGCATGACTGCAAGCTAATCGATGCTAACATGCTATTTAGGCTAGCTGTATGTACACATTACATCATAATGCCTCATTTGTAGCTATATTTGAGCTCATTTAGTTTCCTTTAAGTACTCATAACTCAATTTATATCTCATGACACACTATCTGTATATAATATGGCTTTTTTTTTTTTTTTTGCGGCTCCAGACTGATTTGTTTTTGTATTTTTGGTCTAATATGGCTCTTTCAACATTTTGGGTTGCCGACCCCTGGTATAGTGGAATAATGAACACCAACTCGATGGTTTGTATTGTGCATTGTTTGATAAAGTGTAGAGTAAATACACGGTGCCTCCATAGGTCAAATCTGAATGTAACATGAAGCTATTTGTAGGACCCCAGTGAAACTACAAGATGATTTGTAAAACTGTAATTGCCTGATTGCATATAAGACAAAAATACAACGCAAAACATTGATATCGATCGATATACTGTGTGACGCAATGATGACCATTTTGTTTGCTCATTTCTTTTCAGCCAGGCATGAACCCAGTGTGTGGTTGTGACACAGAGCTTGCTTTATACCATAAACAAAGACTCTCCCAAAAACAAAGACAGCTGTCTGCTTGATAGAGTTGCTCCAAAACATATAATTTACACAGTCAAAACACAAAAACAACGTCCAATTAGGATCCCGTATTGCAGTGGTGTTCCAAGCTCCGGCTCAGGGTCCCTTGACCGTTTTACTACATCGACAACATCGACTACATTAACGTGGACCCCAACTTAAACAAGTTGAAAAACTTATTCGGGTGTTACCATTTAGGAGTGGATTGTATGTAATATGTATTGTACTGTGCAATCTACTAATAAGTTTCAAACAATCAATCAATCAAAGACAACAAACAAAATGCACCCAGTTTTAGTTTTAACCACCCTAAGAATTATCATCATAGTCAAGACATATGAGAAAAAGACTGCAGCAGCTCGGTTAGATAAGGGTTTACAAAACGATATGAAAACAGAAGAATCCAAATAGGAATATGCACACATGGAAGACAAGTGATGACAACAAAGTGACATTCTCTCGATCAGTGGTTGTCAAACTGTTTTCACCGAGTACCACTTAAGAAAACACTTTGCACTCCAAGTACCACCATTAATGACCAACATTAAAATACAGTAGCGTAGTCGGCCTAAGTAATCATTAAAAAACAAGGGAGAGGTTTTATTTAAGTTAAAGTACCAATGATTGTCACACACACACTAGGTGTGGTGAAATTTGTCCTCCGCATTTTACCCATCTCCTTGATCACCCCCTGGGAGGTGAGGGGAGCAGTAGGCAGCAGCGGTGCCACGCCCGGGAATCATTTATGATGATTTAACCCCCAATTCCAACCCTTGATGCTGTGTGTCAAGTAGGGAGGTAATGGGTCCCATTTTTTTTATTGTCTTCGGTATGACTCGGCCGGGGTTTGAACTCCCAACCTACCGATCTCAGGGCGGACACTCTAACCACTAGGCCACTGAGAAGGCAATTATATATAATTTGACAATTATATTTTAATATTTTTGGCCACTGTAACATTACACACAGTTTGAACAGTAACACTGTTTGAATATAGGAAAATAAAACACTGTACTTTAAGCAAGTGCTTCTTTGGAGCCTGCATAATTACGACAGTTTAAGAATCACTGCTCTAGGTAATCTCTATTATAATTGTAAAACCTTCATTATAAATGCCAGCAGTTCTTATTAAGAATTGTGTAGTTTAATAGGGATCGGTATCTTTTGCATAAATATATCACATTGTGTGCATTGAATATTAATATGGATATTTCAAAAATACTGTATAAATAAAATAACTAAGTAACATGTTTTAAACAACATGCATTAAATCCATAAGAGAAAATGTCTTAATTATCACAGCAAAACCAGCAGTAATAAAGAACACAGAGAATGTACAAAAATCATCACTACCTAATAGTGATGGTCAGAATTCCGAGGTTTGTGAATGCACCTCTCTCTCCGTGATGGAGACTGGTGCGTAACGAGGAAGTGTTGTGTTGCTGTGGTATTATGTGTGTTGGAACCGAGCACAGCTGTTGGCGTGTTAAGCTTTGCAATTATGTTTAAAAGAGGGACAAACGGCCGCAGATATACTTTATACCGGTACGAAAGATTTGGTAATTATTTATTCACATACCTTAATTGTTTGGCAGTAAAACGGATGATCAAACAAAACAGTACTCTTCATCATGGACCCACTAGCTTTAAAGGCTAGCTCTCCAGTCAGACTCTAACTCCACGGTGATGCTTTGGGTAAATTTACAAAACTGTAACAATACAAAAAGGAATGCAATTGTAAGTTAATAATACTAACAAAGACACTCGTAAGCGTGTTAGCATATCCGCTAATTCTAAAAACGCTAGCTTGATTACATTACGATAACACGTACAAATATGCATAAAAACACGCCTGCAGACATCGCACATGGGATGAGTTAGTAAGTATGAATCCATCCATCCATCCATTTCCTACCGCTTATTCCCTTTCGGGGTCGCGGGGGGCGCTGGCGCCTATCTCAGCTACAATCGGGCGGAAGGCGGTGTACACCCTGGACAAGTCGCCAACTCATCGCAATAGTTTCAGTTATATTGCAAAACTTATAAAAGTTGCTTGAAGGGATGAATGAAGAGCATCAACGCTATGGATGAACACTTCCAGTTGAAAGGAACCAAACAAAAAGCACATTTTTAACCTGCAGCAATTGCAGTGAGCGAACCCGTCCAGAAATGGCAATATAGCACAAACAATAACACACCTGCTCAGTTTCTCTGTCGAGCTTCTATGAAAACTTTTTGAAACATGCAAAATATTCCGGCCGTTAGTGAAGAAAAATACATAAATTAGCTGCACTGTTCTATGAGCCGCAGTGTTCAAATCGAGGAAAAATAGTAGTATATATATATATATATATATATATATATATATATATATATATATATATATATCCATCCATCCACCATCTTCCGCTTATCCGAGGTCGGGTCGTGGGGGCAACAGCCTAAGCAGGGAAACCCAGACTTCCCTCTCCCCAGCCACTTCGTCTAGCTCTTCCCGGGGGATCCCGAGGCGTTCCCAGGCCAGCCGGGAGACATAGTCTTCCCAACGTGTCCTGGGTCTTCCCCGTGGCCTCCTACCGGTTGGACGTGCCCTAAACACCTCCCTAGGGAGGCGTTCGGGTGGCATCCTGACCAGATGCCCGAACCACCTCATCTGGCTCCTCTCGATGTGAAGGAGCAGTGGCTTTACTTTGAGTTCCTCCTGGATGGCAGAGCTTCTCACCCTATCTCTAAGGGAGAGCCCCGCCACACGGCGGAGGAAACTCATTTCGGCCGCTTGTACCCGTGATCTTATCCTTTCGGTCATGACCCAAAGCTCATGACCATAGGTGAGGATGGGAACGTAGATCGACCGGTAAATTGAGAGCTTTGCCTTCCGGCTCAGCTCCTTCTTTACCACAACGGATCGGTACATATATATATATATATATATATATATATATATATATATATATATATATATATATATATATATATATATATATATATATATATATATATATATATATATATATATATATTTAAGCCGTTCATGATTGAGTATATCCGTTCGGTCACCATGTTCAATGGAGAAGTCTGATCTACAAAATTTGCAGGCCGCATACCCCTTCCCCTTCGAGCTGTCCTGGATGTACTGAAATTATTTTTTTCCAATCATTTTGGAACTTGTAAGTGTACTTTTTCTTACTCGTCGTCGCCGTGTCTCTTCTTTGTTTTCCCGCTTCATCTCTGTTATGTTTTTGGACATTACTACTTGCCCTAGTTTTGAAGCAATGCATGATGGGAATCCGGATGTTGTGTGTCAGTGTGTAAACATACCGGCTGGAATAAACATACGCTGAGAAATAACTCCGTGCCTCCCTACTTTATGGGTTATAGATAAACGTATGGCTAACAGAGACATATATAACAGTCTCCTTTTCAGGTGAGAGAGGACGCTAAAGGCAGTGTCTTTAAGGCACACCCCCAATGTTCTTGTCTGGGTGGGAATCGGGAGAAATTCGGGAGAATGGTAGCCCCGGGAGATTTTTGGGAGGGGCACTGAAATTTGGGAGTCTGTATTACAGCGCTATGATACTGCCTTCTGTTGTAATGCTGTATTTTAAAGACACAATCACGCTGCCTTCGGAGTATATAACATAAAAAAGATGTACTTTAATCTCATACTGTCTACCACAACCATCACATTGTTTGATTAAGGCTCCGGCGAGAAACTCTGTACAGACTAAAATGTTGCGCGACGTACACTATCAGACATTTGTTGTACAGTACATCATTCTGAAATCGAGCTCAATTACTGCGGGTACAATTTTTTTTCCGTGTGTCTTGTAGTGCATTTTCTCTCACCGCTTAGTTGACATTAACTATTTATCATTTTGTCAATTGTACTTTCATTACATCTATTACAGTATTTATCGATTATTAATTAGTCCCGGGCCTGACCGTAGTAATTTCCGCAAAGATGGAATTATTTATCCATTCATCTATCCATTTTTTACCGCTTTGTCCCTCCCTGGGTCGCGGGGGTTCTGGAGCCTATCCATTCGGGCGGAAGGCGAGGTATACCCAAGACAAGTCGCCACCTCATCACAGGGCCAACACAGATAGACAACATTCACACACTAGGGCCAATATAGTGTTGCCAATCAACCTATCCCCAGGTAAATAAAATATAATATCAGATATACAGTACAGGCCAAAAGTTTGGACACCTTCTCATTCAATGAGTTTTCTTTATTTTCATGACTGCTTACTTTGTAGATTGTCACTGAAGGCATCAAAACTATGAATGAACACACGTGGAGTTATGTACTTAACAATATAAGGTGAAATAACTGAAAAAATGTTTTATATTCTAGTTTCTTCAAAATAGCCACCCTTGGATCTGATTACTGCTTTGCACACTCTTTGCATTCTCTCGGTGAGCTTCAAGAGGTAATCAGCTGAAATGGTTTTCACTTCACAGGTGTGCTTGAAGCTCATTGACAGAATGCCAAGAGTGTGCAAAGTAGTAATCGGTGCAAAGCATGGCTATTTTGAAGAAGCTAGAATATATAACATGTTTTCAGTTATTTCACCTTTTTTGTTAAGTACATAACTCCACATGTGTTTATTTATAGTTTTGATTCCTTCACTGACAATCTACAATGAAAAAAGTAATGAAAATGAAAAATAAGGGATTGACGAGGAGAAGGTGTGTCCAAACTTTTGGCCTGCACTGTATGAAGGGAGCAATTGGCAGGTAATGAAGTAGAATTTTTTTAAAAGCCATATACAGTGGGGCAAAAAAGTATTTAGTCAGCCACCGATTGTGCAAGTTCTCCCACTTAAAATGATGACTGAGGTCTGTAATTTTCATCATAGGTACACTTCAACTGTGAGAGACAGAATGGGGGAAAAAAATCTAGGAATTCACATTGTAGGAATTCTAAAGAAATTATTTGTAAATTATGGTGTAAAATAAGTATTTGGTCAACCATTCAAAGCTCTCACTGATGGAAGGAAGTTTTGGCTCAAAATCTCACGATACATGGCCCCATTCATTCTTTCCTTAACACGGATCAATCCTCCTGCCTCCTTAGCATAAAAACAGCCCGAAAGCATGATGTTTCCACCCCCATGCTTCACAGTAGGTGTGGTGTTCACTCAGTATTCTTCTTCCTCCAAACACGACGAGTTGAGTTTATACCAAAAAGTTCTATTTTGGGTTAATCTGACCACATGACATTCTCCCAATCCTCTGCTGTATCATCCATGCATCAATTTTGGTATAAACTCAACTCTTCGTGTTTGGAGGAAGAAGAATACTGAGTTGCATCCCAAGAACACCACACCTACTGTGACGCATGGGGGTGGAAACATCATGATTTGGGGCTGTTTTTATGCTAAGGGGACAGGACGATTGATCCGTGTTCAGGAAAGAATGAATGGGGCCATGTATCGTGAGATTTTGAGCCAAAACCTGCTTCAATCAGTGAGAGCTTTGAATGGTTGACCAAATACTTATTTTCCACCATAATTTACAAATAAATTCTTTAAAATTCCTACAATGTGAATTCCTCGATTTTTTTTTCACATTCTGTCTCTCACAGTTGAAGTGTGCCTATGATGAACATTGCAGACCTCTGTCATCATTTTAAGTGGGAGAACTTGCACAATCGGTGGCTGACTAAAATTTTTTTTGCCCCACTGTATTTACAGAAACAAAAATCACACAACATATACTGGTGCTAAAATATGTATGTTCAGTGAGTGTTACGCATGAAAGAAAACACAATGTTACTGTCTGAAAATGATCTATTAATTGACACAATTGGAATGAAATGACTAATACAAACACAGAAGAACTTTAGTAATGATGTGAGCGGTTCATTCCTGCAAGAAGCTCTGCAGGAGTCACACTGAAGGTGAAATGCCTGCAGGGGTCTTATCCCACGTCCCTACTGTCACTTGCAATATACTCTTCTAGCCCGCACACAGCCAAGTGTCAATGTGATGTTATATGCATATCTGCTTGTAATCACTATCAATGAACTAGTCTGCCATCTGTCTCTGTATAAGCATTGGCAATAAATTAAACCAAATTACTATGCTTCCCATCCTCAAGTTTTACTACCGTGGGTTTATTTTCTTTTAGTGTTTTGATGCATTTCGATGTGTGACTTGAAGACTGATATATTTAGTTCGGCGTTACAATGGTGTTTGTTGATTTTAAAAATAGATAAAAGGTTGGGATGAGTCATTTATGCAAGCAGATGGAGCATTGGCGGTTGTTAAGGAGATGGTAGTCCATCTTATGTCGGGGTGGCGGCGAGAATGCCAAACGTCTGCCTGTGTTAGCCTGGCAAGGTGAAATGCACTTTGGGACATGAGAGGGGGGTCCGTGCGCAATGAGATGGGGGTGGGCGGCATGCTGTTGCAGTATTATTGAGCGCTTGTCGCCGTGTTGCAGCGAGCAGTGAGTCAGCAGTCTAGGAGGAGCTATGTGACATCGAGAGGCAGTTTTTGACACTTATTAAATACTTCTGGCCTGATTTCGGTGCAGTTTCCCGGTTTGTGGTGTGAATTACACAGTGTGTTTTTCATTTATTAACTGTCACATGCTTTTTACAGTTTGCTTTTCTCAGCACAGATTTATAGCATCTCTCAGCTGCCTGGTTTTGATTTTTAAGCCGCAAGTTTGAGTTCAGTGGCATTATGACGTGTCTGTGGTCATTTTAAAGGCGACTGTTTGCTGATAATAATTAAAAAAGAGCTGCAGTTCTCATCTTTAACCTTTAAGAGGGATGGATGTGAAAATCATTGTATTTGAAGCATTGTCTAATAAAATCATCTCAGCTTGTCTTTTCTTTGGAGGAATCCAAGGAAAGAAACCCAAGCGAGTTTGAAAATCCATTCAAGCCACAACTTCTTTTGCCATGAGTGTAACTCGGGAAAGTTACAGCAAGTGTTCCAAGGAAAACTACAAATCCATCAGGGGGCTTTGGGGCATTCCATACTTTATTTGTGTAGCGTTTGCAAGCTGCTTCACTGTTTTAACTGCTTCATTCCGCAAAATATATAGATGTGAATTGTGTTTAATTCTAGCATGTACGTACAGTAAATAGATATGGAACAATCAAACAATGAAAGCGGCTGTTTGCAATTTGCTTACTGGTACATTTCTCAAACCAACAAATAGGACAAAAACACCATCGGCTAACTTATGTTACCATTCAAGGTTTTTCCTTTAAATGTAATTGATCAATGAGGCCCACCACGGCAAAATAAAAGCCGCCACACCTTAAAAATGAGGGGTTTTTTTTCTATGAAAATAAATTTAAGTAATATAATGTATTTTAGTCACACAAACTCTGACGACACCATTTTTAACTTTTATTGACAATCTTATAATAACACCCGCCACAAATCGAACTAATATCACCTCCCAAGCACACTCATCCGTCTCCATGCTTCGCTCCCAATCACACTTCTTCATTTTCTGCCAATCCCCTTTCAGGCACAGTGTATTCACAGCCATAGAAGCAATTGACATCAATAACACATGAACATAAACATTAACACCGGCAAGTCATTATAGTATATAACGTTATAGTGATGCATCAAAAAGACTTTGATCACCAAAACAGCACCGCTGTTGTGATGACGTAACCAAGACGCACAATTGTCTGGAGCGGAGGGATAGACATACTTTAATATATCAGAGATATACCCGCGGACAGCGGTCTGCAAAGTAAACTAATTAAGAGGAAAATGGTCCTCTTTCAAGAAGAGAAACCACAGTTGGAGCAGCGGCGCAAAGCAAGTGTGATGTCTCTTGCTGTTTGTCGCAGACATTGAGCGACAGAAGTAAAGAGTCTCTAAACAGGAGAACAGTCTCCAATAACATCAGAAAAATGAGCTAGATTTGTTGCTAGTTGTTTTTGATAAAGAAAAAGTCACTAAAAGCGTTGAAGTCTCTAGAAAGTTGAAAAACTGTCAAAGAACAATGTACATTAAGCAGAAACAATTTTAAAAAATACAGCAGAACTAAATGAGAAAATATATATCAATAATAATTAAAACTAGAGATGTCTGATAATGTTTTTTTTGCTGATATCCGATATTGTCCAACTCTTAATTATCGATTCTGATGTCAACCGATACCGATATATACAGTCATGGAATTAACACATTATTATTCCTAATTTTCTTGTGATGCCCTGCTGGATGCATTAATCAATGTAACAAGGTTTTCCAAAATAAATAAACTCACGTTATGGAAAAAAATGCCAACATGACACTGACATATTTATTATTGAAGTCACAAAGTGCATTATTTTTTTTCACATGCATTAAAACAGCAGCTTGGAATTTGAGACTTGCTCTCCCTGAGAGAGCATGAGTAGGTTGAGGTGGACGGGTTTGGCGGGGCGGGGTTGAGGTGGGGGGGTTGCAGGGGGAGTTTATTGCGTCCCGGAAGAGTTAGTGCTGCAAGGGCTTCTGGGTATTTGTTCTGTTTTGTTACGGTGCGGATGTTCTCCCAAAATGTGTCTGTCATTCTTGTTTGGTGTGAGTTCACAGTGTGAACCCACACCAAACAAACCCATTACATTTTAAAGGCCTACTGAAACCCACTACTACCGACCACGCAGTCTGATAGTTTATATGTCAATGATGAAATATTAACATTGCAACACATGCCAATACGGCCGGTTTAGTTTACTAAATTACAATTTTAAATTTCCCGCAGAGTTTCCTGTTGAAAACGTCGCGGAATGATGACGTGTATGATGACATGTGTTTGTGACGTTATTGGTTGAATGGGACATATTAGCCCAGCACCACTTGCGGCTAAAAGTCGTCTCTTTTCATCGCGCAATTACACAGAATTTGGACATCTGTGTTGCTGAATCTTTTGCAATTTGTTCAATTAATAGTGGAGAAGTCAAAGTAAAAAGATGGAGGTGGGAAGCTTTAGCCTTTAGCCACACAAACACACAGTGTTTCCTTGTTTAAAATTCCCGGAGGTGAAGCTTTACTATGGATAATAGCGGTCAAGCGAACATGGTTCCCGACCACTTGTCAACCGGCAGGTTTCGGTGTGAAAATTGTGGTTAAAAGTCACCTCTTACGGGAGATGCAGCTTCGTGACTTCTCTAAGAGACTGGCGTCAACACACCCGTGGACACACCCCTCCGACTATCAGGTACTATGTAACTCACTTAAACACTAGCAACACAATAGAAAGATAAGGGATTTCCCAGAATTATCCTAGTAAATGTGTCTAAAAACATCTGTATCGCTCACAATGCAATCGCCTTTTTTTTTTTAAATTTTTTTTCCTAGTCCTTCACTCTAAATTTCCTCATCCACAAATCGTTCATCCTCGCTCAAATTAATGGGGAAATTGTTGCTTTCTCGGTCCGAATAGCTTTTGCTGCTGGAGGCTCCCATTATAAACAATTTGAGGATGTGAGGAGCCCTCACACCGGTGACGTCATCATCTGCGACTTCCGGGTAAAGGCATGGCTTTTTTTTTAGCGACCAAAAGTTGCGAACTTTATCGTCGATGTTCTCTACTAAATCCTTTCAGCAAAAAGATGGCAATATCGCGAAATGATCAAGTATGACACATAGAATGGACCTGCTATCCCCGTTTAAATAAGATAATCTCATTTCAGTAGGCCTTTAAAGCATTTATTGGCCAATAATATTGGCAGTCCAATATTATCTGACTTTTGTAACACATATTGTCTTTTAAATGTGTGTATACATTTTTTAGCCTTTTTAAATATATGCATCATAGCAGATTATGCACATTAATGTCATGTTGGCCACGCCCCCACCAACCATACAATTAATGGTCTAACAGAACGTACTGTATATACATTAACGTGTTTATATTTTTCACAATTACTAATTATATTGAATAAAATTAATTGAAATGTACAACGAAAATATGTCTTCCAATAGATATTTTATCCCCCTCCTTCCCAAAAAGTGTTGTCGAATTAAGAATGGGTTTTTGTTTTTCAGTGGTAAGGACCACAACTATTCTTTTTTTTTTTTTTTTTTGGACCTAGCATTTCCAAAAATATGTCCGTGTGCGTATGCCGAACCTCAAGTATTCATGGCTCAACTTGACATATTTTCACACACAAGTAAACAATCAACTTCTCCAGCGAAAATGAAAACACTGAGTGCAAACAAATCAATGAATGAAGTGCGTATGCTCAGCTGAGTAAGCCAAGAAAGTGAGGAGCACAATGCTTTGTTTTGCTGACATGGCCCGAAGAGCTTTTACTGCCACTCTCATTAGGCCCCCATTCTCTTCCAGCATACAACCTCAAACCTCAAACCCGCCTCTCGTGTCAGCGTGACAAACACCACGAAGCTGAGCATTGTGGTGGCACTCCTTGGATTAATCACAGTATAGAGTCTGTGTGTCATATATAGCATGAGAAGGAGGATACGCCTTACTTTTATTCTGACATTCTTTCGTTTGTCCTCCTGAGAACCAGCGTCCTCCTCTGCACCATTTGTGTTTTAGTCCCAAATATGTACATCTGACAGAAGAAATAAGACCAAAACCAAATGTCGGGTGTCCACTGTGTTTGTGGTACTGAATTCAGTATGCTTATCAATCAATCAAAATTATTTATAAAGTGCTTTTCATACATAAAAGAAATGCAAGGCAAAGTGCTTTACAAAGTTAAAACAATACTCCAGTGACCCTTATTATCACATACGTACGCACGGATACAGATACCAAAAACACACACAGATAGATAGATAGTACTTTATTTATTCCGTCAGGAGAGTTCCTTCAGGAAAATTACAATTTTCAGCACAATCCCATTCAAGATCAGACAAACATTACAGGGAGACAGAACAGGATCGCTGACGGGTCTGCCGGCTTCCAGCGCCCCTTACAAAAAAAGATGAGATACAGGTAAACAAGGGGGGGGAGAAAAAAATAGAAGATTAAAATAAAATAAAAAAATCGGTCTTAGCCTGGGCCCTGGAGAGGGGGTGCAGACTGAGGCCAAGGGAAAAAAACAACAACTCATAGCCATAGTACACATTCCTCTTACATGTGTGTAAGAGGGAAACATCAAACATCAAAGAACACAGAGGACATTAAAGACATTAAAGCAGCAGATACAACCAGACACTCATACAGCTATGAATAAAAAGTAAAAGAAACATATCCACTGTGGTGGCCTCTGCGGTGTTCCACGCCATCGTCCGCTGGGGTGGAGGGAGCATGGCCAGAGACAGGAGCAGACCCAACAAAGCAACCAGGACAGCCGACTCCACTCCCGGCCAGTGTCCAGTCCGCATGGATGAGCGAGGATACGTCCAAGGAGACTGAGGTGTCCGACACCTGCTCACCCAGCCAAGACACCGTGAAGCCTCTCTGTCCCGGCGCTCAGTGCCAGCTCCGCAGCCCTGTCCCCTCATCCGCATCTCCTCCAGTCCCTCCAAAGCGACTCCGGTGTGGCAGAGACCCAGCAGCTGGTCTCCATGGCCAAAAGGCTCCCGGGAGGCAGATCCAGACGTCCACAAAAAAAGCACCACAGAGGTCACGAAAGTGGCACCCCTTGTCACACAGTCCCAAAGGGTCCCGGACCAAAAGGCAAAAAAATATAATAACACATGAAAACAAGAGGGAAACACAAAAGGATGATACAAGAGCACAGAGCTCCTGCCTACAGCAGCCACTACAGCAGCGCCATCTTGGAGAAAAAAGAAATGAGTACAGAGGAGACATGTGAGTAAACACTATCACAGGAGTCCTCTGCACCAGGAGGTCATCAGACCATGGCCAACAGGACGCTGACACAAAAGCACCCCCACAAGCACGGCCGATAATCCCTGAGGCAGATGGCTCTCTCTGAGGAACGTTGGAAATGTCCAATAAAAGCTTTTTTTGCCAATATTCCGATATTGTCCAACTCTTAATTACCGATTCCGATATCAACCGATACCGATATATATAGTTGTGGAATTAACACATTATTATGCCTAATTTTGTTGTGATGCCCCGCTGGATGCATTAAACAATGTAACAAGGTTTTCCAAATTAAATCAACTCAAGTTCTGGAAAAAAATGCCAACATGGAACAGTCATATTTATTATTGAAGTCACAAAGTGCATTTTTTTTTTTTTTTTTTAAACATGCCTCAAAACAACAGCTTGCAATTTGGGACATGCTCTCCCTGAGAGAGCATGAGGAAGTTGAGGTGGGCGGGGTTGGGGCGTGTATATTGTAGCGTCCCGGAAGAGTTAGTGCTACAAGGGGTTATGGGTATTTGTTCGGTTGTTTACGTTGTGTTACGGTGCGGATGTTCTCCCGAAATGTGTTGGTCATTCTTTTTTGGTGTGGGTTCACAGTGTGGTGCATATTTGTAACAATGTTAAAGTTGTTTATACGGCCACCCTCAGTGTGACCTGTATGGCTGTTGACCAAGTATGCCTTGCATTCACTTGTGTGTCAAAAGCCGTAAATATTATGTGATTGGGCCGGCAAATGCAGTGGCGTTAAGGCACGCCCCCAATGTTCTTGTCTGGGTGGAAATCAGGAGAAATTCGTCAGAATGGTTGCCCTGGGAGACCCTCGGGCGGGGCACTGAAATTTGGGAGTCATCCTGGAAAATCGGGAGGGTTGACAAGTTTGACTGGGAGATGCAACTGCTTTGTACTTCTCCCTATGTACATGTACCACTCTGTACCGAGGCCTCTTAAAAAGTCATACATTTTACTTTTTGAAACCGATACCGATAATTTCCGATATTACATTTTAAAGGATTTATCGGCCGACAATATCAGCAGTTCGATATCGGACATCTCTAGTACTGACACATTTCAAATCAAGTGTCCATATTATTGTTGCATGTGAAGTCGCGTCCGACTGTTCAAGCACTTAGTGGCCAAAAAAGGCGTAGTAGTAGCGGACTGTCACTAGAGCAGGGGTCGCCAACGTTTTTCAGGCCAATGACCCACAAACTGATGAATAGACGCCCCCTTAGTTATAGTGTGTTAAATTAAACTGGTCCTAAAGGTACTCGGGTTGCGCAATATATGATATACATTAGGGTTGTACGGTATACCGGTATTAGTATAGTACCGCGATACTAATGAATCATATTCGGTACTATACCGCCTCTGAAAAGTACCTGTCCCCCGCGTCCTCGTCGTCGTCACGTCGCGTCATTGTTGGTTTACGAGCAGACGAGCATGTTCGGCACTACACAATAACAGAGTACTTACAGCAGACACAGTGTGTAGACAGAAAAGGTAGAACGGACGCATTTTGGCTTAAAAACTAACGATAAAGAGGTGCTTTAAGACATGGCTAGCTAGCGGGGAACGTCAATTCACAGTCTGCAGTGGTTTAGCTAAACATGTTTCACTACACGCCGTAGCTCACCAACGTCACAATGTAAACAAACACCATTGGTGGATCTACACCTAATATCCACTGTAATGATACCAAGTACAGTAGCATATCGAGTCGATACAACTATGATTACGTCAAAAATGTTTGGCATCACAACATCTTTCATTTAAAATAATGTCTATTATGTTTTTAAACTCAGAAAATATGTCCCTGGACACATGAGGACTTTGAATATGACCAATGTATGATCCTGTAACTACTTGGTATCGAGTTGATACCCAAATTTGTGGTATCATCCAAAACTAATTTGAAGTATCACACAACAGAAGAATAAATGATTATTACGTTTTAACAGAAGTGTAGATAGAACATGTTAAAAGAGAAAGTAAGCAGATATTAACAGTAAATGAACAAGTAGATTAATAATTCATTTTTTACCACTTGTCCTTAATGTTCACAAAATAATAGAACGGAAAAAGACAATATATTACTGCATATGTCAGCAGACTAATTATTAGGGGTGTGGGAAAGAAACGATTCAAATTTGGATCGCGATTCCTACGTTGTGCGATTCAGAATCGATTCAATTTTTTTTTTTTAAATCTATTTTTATTTTTATTTTTTTTTTATTAATCAATCCAACAAAACAATACACAGCAGTACCATAACAATGCAATCCAATTGCAAAACAAAACCTGACCCAGCAACACTCAGAACTGCAATCAACAGAGCAATTGAGAGGAGACACAAACACGACACAGAACAAACCAAAAGTAGTGAAAGAAAAATGAATATTATCAACAACAGTATCAATATTAGTTTTAATTTCAACATAGCAGTGATGAAAAAACTATCATTGACATTATCGTTAGACTTTTATAAAAATAATAAAAAAAGAACAATAGTGTCACAGTGGCTTACACTTGCATCGCATCTCATAAGCTTGTTTCCCTCTTACACACATGGAAGAGGGATGTGTACTATGGCTATGAGTTTTTTTTTTTTTTTCCCTTGGCCTCAGTCTGCACCCCCTCTCCAAGGCCCAGGCTAAGACCGATTTTTTTATTTCATTTTAATCTTCTATTCCCCCCCCTTGTTTACCTGTATCTCATCTTTTTTTGTAAGGGGCGTTGGAAGCCGGCAGACCCGTCAGCGATCCTGTTCTGTCTCCCTGTAATGTTTGTCTGATCTTGAATGGGATTGTGCTGAAAATTGTAATTTTCCTGAAGGAACTCTCCTGACGGAATGAATAAAGTACTACCTAATCTAATCTAATCTAACACACTGTGTCCAATATTTTCACAAAGATAAAATAAGTCATATTTTTGGTTCAATTAATAGTTAAAACAAATTTACATTATTGCAATCAGTTGATAAAACATTGTCCTTTACAATTATAAAAGCTTTTTACAAAAATCTACTAGTCTGCTTGCATGTCAGCAGACTGGGGTAGATCCTGCTGAAATCCTATGTATTGAATGAATACAGAATCTTTTTGAATTGGGAAAAAAATCGTTTTTGAATCGAGAATTGAAAAAAAAAAAAAATCGGTTTTGAATTGAATCATGACCCCAAGAATCAATATTGAATCGAATCGTGGGACACCCAAAGATTCACAGCCCTACTAATTAGGATCCTGCTTACTTACTACTAAATGACAAGTTGTCTTATATGTTCACTATTTTATTTAAGGACACATTTACAATAAGAAACATATGTATAATGTACCCTCAGATTTTTTGTTGAAATAAAGCCAATACTGCCATGTTTTGTGGTATCCTTTATTTACAAAAGTATCAAATGTCTCAAAATTATTTTGGTACCGGTACCAGTACCAAAATATTGGTATCGGGATATACATTTGGCCGACAATAGATCTTTTAATACTATTGTTACATCAAAATAATGCATGTTGATGACACAAATTTAACGAGCGACATGTGATTCACCACGTCGTCAATGCAAAGTAGCATACTTGCTAGCAGCTAACGCCCCTCCACAGTGCCAAGTCACTTTTTTTTCTTCCTATTTCTAAGTCAGCAATCTTTGCCTCCATGGCAGCAAATAAAATATCATTATCACTGGAGGATGAGGACTACCTAAACATGCTACACCACATAAGCCATGCTAACGGCTAGGGTTGAGCTCATGAAGGTAAACAGAGGTGGGCGGATCCATAGAAATATCAACAGTAACGATACAGAGTACAGTATTATTATCATCAGGTTGATTCTACAGTGGTGAGACCAATATACTGTGACGAATGAAGGTAGTGGCAAGCATAAGAAAATGTTACTATATCAACTATTTTCCCTAAAAGTGTGTTTTATCCGATTAATCAAACAAACTAATTGATGGATTATTTAAAAGAATCAATAGCTGCAGCATTTACAATTTAGTTTTTGTTTGCATGTGCCTACTCAGTGGCCTAGTGGTTAGAGTGTCCGCCCTGAAATCGGTAGGTTGTGAGTTCAAACCCCGGCCGAGTCATACCAAAGACTATAAAAATGGGACCCATTTCCTCCCTGCTTGGCACTCAGCAGCAAGGTTTGGAATTGGGGGTTAAATCACCAAAAATGATTCCCGTTGGGCCACTACTGCTGCTCACTGCTCCCCTCACCTTCCAGGGGGTGAAGAAGGGGATGCCGAGGACACATTTCACCACACTTTGTGTGTGTGTGACAATCATTGGTACTTTAACTTACTTTAACTTTAAATTATATACATTTTCTTTCATTTCTGTTCACATGGTCACATTGTAAATACTTTTTGTCTTAAAACAACAACAAATGATCTAATTTATATCAGCAAGTCATGAAAATATATAATTCTATGGTCGTAATATGCACATAAAAGAGTTATTGATGAAAGACGTTTAAAATGCCTGCGTTGAACATCCATCCAATCTTTTTTCTACCGCTTATTCCCTTCTGGGGTCGCTGGTGCCTTTCTCAGCTACAATCGGGCGGAAGGCGGGGCACACCCTGGACACGTCGCCACCTCATCACAGGGCCAACACAGATAGACAGACAACATTCACACTCACATTCACACACTAGGGCCAATTTAGTGTTGCCAATCAACCTATCCCCAGGTGCATGTCTTTGGAAGTGGGAGGAAGCCGGAGTACCCGGAGGGAACCCACACAGTCACGGGTAGAACATGCAAACTCCACACAGAAAGATCCCGAGCCCGGGATTGAGCCCAGGACTACTCAGGACCATTGTATTGTAAGACAGACGCGCCAACCCCTCTTCCACCGTGCTGCCCCTGCATTGAACATTCTCAACTAAATCACTTTTTCAACATTTTGACATTATGGGGGAATAATTACTAACTGCACTATAGACTATAGACGCTCCTTTTCCTTTCAGAGTTATTTTGGCAACAACGGGTGTGGCTTTTGGAAGGGCAGACATTTTATATATACCGCAGTTAACCTACCTTGAGCTTTTTCTATGATCCAGTCATAAAAGCGTCTCACGCCACTGATGCTTGCACACGATGTATGAGAGGCAGTGAAAATAAATCTGTGTCGACTTCCTCCGCTGTTACGTTTATGTGACCCGGAGGTCATCAGAGCCTCATAACCACCTGAGAAGCAGCGTCTTCCTCAGTTTTTTGGTCAACTTATTTTGCCCGATTTACACTTTTCAGAAAATAAATGATGAAAAAATTCATGTCAAAGACAAAAGTGTTTATTGCTCAGGGTCCGATATTGGGCATTCTTCTCTAAATGAAAGTTTATTATGATAAGAAACTCCAACACATTCGTGCAAAAAAGGCAATATCCAACTAGTGATTCATGCTGCCGATTGCGATACCTAGCATCTATGAGTGATATCAGCCAATACCAATACCGATCAAATGAATAAACTGTAAATTGTGTACACTTGTTAATGGTGAGTGCTATTGAAAGTTTAACAAAAGCAATATAATATTTTACCTACAAAAAAATCACTAGAACACAATAACCAACCAAATATTTAAACATTTGAATCCTTTGGTTTTTACCCTCGGTCGTCCTGTGTCGAGTGACTCCCTGAGTTCATAAACATGTGACCTAATCACTCTAGTATCGATCAAACACTGATACTATCCTTAGTATCGGCACTTCCAATTTATGGTTCAAGCCGCGCTCCTCTTAAGTGTCGTGTACAGACTGTGAAAATGCTGACCCACCAACAGTTGTTATATTATCCTCTCCCTAACTTGTATTAATCTTCTTTTTAATATATTGTCGTTTCTTCAAAATAGCCACACTTTGCTCTGATTACTTTTTATGTACACTCTTGGCATTCTCTCGATGAGCTTCGAGCACACCTGTGAAGTGAAAACCATGTCAGGTGACTACCTCTTGAAGCTCATCGAGAGAATGCCAAGAGTATGCAAAAAAATAATCACAGCAAAGTGTGGCTATTTTGAAGAAACTAGAATATGAAACAATGTTTTCAGTTATTTCACCTTTTTTTGTTAAGTACATAACTCCACATGTGTTCATTCATAGTTTTGATGCCTTCAGTGACAATCTACAATGTATGAACGCATTGAATGAGGTGTGTCTAAATCGATTTTGGATCAATTGGAATGTAAGTCAATTTTAGCACCCCTAAAAACTGTCAGTTTTGGAATTGTTCTTATTCAATAAAGAATTGTCCAAAGAAATCTCATATCGTTTTAGGTAATTATTTGACATTTCAAATAACATCAGATTACAAAGGATAATGTTAACTTTGCTGCAGAAGGAAAGACGGAGAAGAAAAAAAAAGAGACGAGAGAGCGTGACGGACAAGAGTCTTCAAAATGTTTTTATCTGCTTTGGAAAATGTGAGGAGGAGGAGGAGTAGGAATTGGGGAAAAACGACCTATCCTGGGAGAGGTCAGAAAGATGAGCAAAACACACTTTGTCCGATTGTGATATTAGCGAAACCAGGAATGTTTTGATGAAACATTTGACAGACTTACACAATCAAAGAGTAACCTTTGACCAAACGACAAATGAAATAAAAAATAGTAGTCTTCCGCAATCACAGCAATCTTTGTCCTATTCACAGAGAAAGTGGGGGTTTGCAGCGATCCACAATCAACTTCCAAGAATGTATCAGGGCCATAAAAGAGTTGTATCTCTGGAAAAAAAAACTCAAACACACGCAGCTAAGAAGAACCTCTACATAAACATTTAGGCTAAAATTGTGGTTTAGGCAAGAGATTAAAAAAATATGAGTTTTGCCATTACATAGGCCAGAGGACATCGGCTTTTCAGATCGATATTTAAAGGCATTTTTTGTAAATAACGTAAATATGACATTGGGGACGTAAAAATAAAAAACAAGATGAATAATTTTAGGAATTTGTTGACATTATTGAAAACAAACCATCCATCCATCATCTTCCGCTTATCCGAGGTCGGGTCGCGGGGGCAGCAGCCTAAGCAGGGAAGCCCAGACTTCCCTATCTCCAGCCACTTCGTCTAGCTCTTCCCGGGGGATCCCGAGGCGTTCCCAGGCCAGCCGGGAGACATAGTCTTCCCAACGTGTCCTGGGTCTTCCCCGTGGCCTCCTACCAGCTGGACGTGCCCTAAACACATCCCTAGGGAGGCGTTCGGGTGGCATCCTGACCAGATGCCCGAACCACCTCATCTGGCTCCTCTCGATGTGGAGGAGCAGCGGATTTACGTTGAGCTCCTCCCGGATGGCAGAGCTTCTCACCCTATCTCTAAGGGAGAGCCCCGCCACACGGCGGAGGAAACTCATTTCGGCCGCTTGTACCCGTGATCTTATCCTTTCGGTCATAACCCAAAGCTCATGACCATAGGTGAGGATGGGAACGTAGATCGACCGGTAAATTGAGAGCTTTGCCTTCCGGCTCAGCTCCTTCTTCACCACAACGGATCGATACAACGTCCGCATTACTGAAGACGCCGCACCGATCCGCCTGTCGATCTCACGATCCACTCTTCCCCCACTCGTGAACAAGACTCCTAGGTACTTGAACTTCTCCACTTGGGGCAGGGTCTCCTCCCCAACCCGGAGATGGCACTCCCCTAAAACAAACCCCTAAACTCTTTATTGTACAACATTATGTTTTACCTACAGCAATAATGTATTCATCTTTTGTGGTTTGAGTGTATCTGCATTAGGGCTGGGCGATAGTCTTTTTTTAATATCGCGATATTTTTAGGCCATATCGCGATATACGATATATATTACGATATTTTGCCTTGGCCTTGAATGAACACTTGATGCATATAATCACAGCAGTATGATGATTCTATGTGTCTACATTAAAACATTCTTGTTCATACTGCATTAATATATGTTACTTTTTAACTTTCATGCAGAGAGGGAAATCACAACTAAGTCAATTGACCAAAAGTGTGTTTATTAAAGTTATTAAGCAATGGCACAAACATTCAAGTCATTTCCAAAACATAAATTGCAAGATTGTCAGACATTTTAAGTGTCAAATAAAAATGAGCTGCATAAAAGGAAATCAAATAGTATTCGTCCTCACTATGTGGTATGTTACTAAGGTTATGAAATTCTCTAGCGAGTGACTTTTCAAATGATGCTACATATTAGCAGTCATGCTACTTTTTATAGCAACGCTTTCCCCCCCCACACTTGACAAATTACAGTTGTCTGTTCGACATATTCTCACTTGAAGCCGAACCACCGCCAGACGATGGAAACCCTGCTGTTTTTATTGGGAATGAATTCTTCCTTCATTTGTTACCATATTCGCAGCATCCTTCTCTCGTACGGCTACGTTAGCAGCTAACGTTAGCCACGCCGCTACGTCTTTGTTCTGCGAGGGCGTGTATGTGACGTATGACGTGACAGTTTGTGACGTATGTAAGAATGTGAGCCTGCTTGTCTGCGAGGAGACACAGGAAAGAGCGAGGGGAGCCTGAAGTGTACGCCCGCAGCTAAAAGTCCTGCGTGAGAACGTATACTCGAATATTACGATTATAGTAGGAGTGTAACGGTACACAAAAATTTCGGTTCGGTACGTACCTCGGTTTAGAGGTCACGGTTCGGTTCATTTTCGGTACAGTAAGAAAACAACAAAATATACATTTTTTGGTTATTTATTTACCAAATTTGAAAACGATGGCTTTATCCTTTTAACATTTGTAACATTATAATTCTGCCCACGTTAATCCACTTTAAACTGCCTCAAGTTGTTGCTTTGATTAAATAAAATGACAAAACCTTTCTTCTACACATAAAAAGTGCAACATTAAACAGTTTCAAGTCAACTCCATCCATCCATCCATTTTCTACCGCTTATTCCCTTTTTGGGGTTGCGGGGGGCGCTGACGCCTATCTCAGCTACAATCGGGCGGAAGGCGGGGTACACCCTGGACAAGTCGCCACCTCATCACAGGGCCAACACAGATAAACAGACAACATTCACACTCACATTCACACACTAGGGCCAATTTAGTGTTGCCAATCAACCTATCCCCAGGTGCATGTCTTTGGAAGTGGGAGGAAGCCGGAGTACCCGGAAGGAACCCACACATTCACGGGGAGAACATGCAAACTCCACACAGAAAGATCCCGAGCCTGGATTTGAACCCAGGACTGCAGGACCTTCGTATTGTGAGGCAGACGCTAACCCCTCTGCCACCGTGAAGCCTTCAAGTCAACTCATCATGCTTAATTTATCACAGCATATGAGAAGCCTGTAGTTAACTTTTATTTTACACACACACACACACACACACACACACACACACACACACACACACACACACACACACACACACAAACACACGCACACAGCAAAATGAGCTAACGTAACGCTAAAAGCTAATTAGCCTTCACCTCAACCCAGAACTATGAGCGAGCTGAGCTGCAGTTTAAGTTTCTAGAAGGTCAACGGGCTCATAGTGATGTTAGTAGTAGTTGTGACTGGGAAGTGTTTTTTATAATTTGGGGAGTGTACGATGTCCTGCTAAACACACGTCTGCTCATCTCTCTCGACGCCGGAGCACTGACTGCATGTGCTCTGAATACGCCCTGCTGATTGGCTGTTACATCGCTCTGAATACGCACTGCTGATTGCCTTTGTATGTAACCAATCAGATGGTTGTGTGGGCGGGACAATGCTGGGTGCTCACTGCTCGGACAGCAGAGCAGCTTGTTAAGACTTTAGTTTACAAACTTGTTCGATACACCCTCGTACCGAACCGAAACCCCCGTACCGAAACGGTTCAATACAAATACATGTACCGTTACACCCCTACGATATAGTCATTTTGTATATCGCACAGAGACAAACCTGCGATATATCGTATATATCGATATATCGCCCAGCCCTAATCTGCATAGAATATTATCTTTTTTGGAAAGCCCCAAAATGTCTGCTATTGGTGAAGTGGATATTTTGCTAATACTGTTAGAAAATTCTGATTCAATTCTACTTATTTACCTGTTGGTTGCTAACGAAAGACAGTATTGCCAAAGTGCCAATCCGTTCATTTTCTACCGCTTGTCCCTTTCGGGGTCGAGGGGGGGCATGAGCTTATCCCAGCTGCACTCGGGCTAAAGGCAGAGTACACCCTGGACAGGTTGTCTGTCAACGTGTCCTTGAGCAAAATCCCAGTCATTTCAGATCTGCATCTAATTGTAATGTTTCTACAGGCACACTTGCGCTCAGTGGACGTCAAGATCCTTCAGCAGCTGCTGGCGGTCAACGAGGGCATCGAGGCAGTGAAATGGTTACTGGAGGAGAGGAGCACGCTCACCAGCCGCTGCAGCAGCCTGACTAGCAGTCAGTACAGCCTGGGCGAGGGTCCCGATACCTCCTGGAGAGGTTCCTGGAGCAGCCTTCAGGACCCCAACGACAAGCTGGACAACATTTCCATCGGCAGTTACTTGGACACCCTGGCGGATGACATGGATGAATACTGTCCTTCGAGCTCAGAGTCGGTCATCTGCTCGTCCACACCGCAGGTCTCCGAGGCGACCGCTGCGGTGCGGACAGCGGGAGGCTCTGCGGCCACTGTGACTGAGACTAGAGTTGTTAAATCCATCCGGTCTAGATCAACTGAGAAAACTGGAAACGGGCCCGTTGGTGTCAGTGATATCAATGGGAACGGGATAGTTGGGACTGGAAGTGGAAAAGCGTCCGTTCCTGGCTGCATTCCTGAAGCTCAGTCTAAAACTAAACAGGATTCGTCAGTTTGCCCTAAGGCGATAGAGACTAAGACCAATACCCAGATCATTAAGGCCAATGGCACCCAGGAGAAGACAACCCTACAAAAAGTCAGCCTCACTGAAAACCTGAAGCAGAGCCCAAAACGTAAACCTTACAAAAATGCCAACGTGGACTCGGACACATGCAAACTCAAAAGTAAAATGCATCTGGAGTACGACGCCCACTGGCGGTGGGTGCAATCGCAAGAAGATGTGACGTTTTTGTAAGACTACTGAGCATGCCCTGTTCCTTCAGAGCGTGTGCCCTTGCTAAAAGATGCTCGCCGGCTGTAAGGGACTAAGCTACATTTTAGTTTTTTGTTCCGCGTCTACTCCAAATAGGTCAATGCACATAACACGATTTTGACCATTGTCAGTCAAACAGTGCTAATGTTTCTCAGGCTCTTTCTAAACATTCCTCTCGTCGCTCCTTTTCACTCTTTATGTGACTCCTAAGCACAGATGATCTACCAAATAAAAATACGTGTAAAAAATTGAAATCGTGATGTGGCAGAAACACGGGACCCAATAATACTCGGTGGGAGAAGTCATTTACTCACATTTAGGATCAGATACATTCTTCTTGTGGTTGACCCAAATAAGACCGATGTTATCCATGTAGGATTATTTTTGGGTCACTCCATGATTTAAAGGGTATTCCCATTGTGTGTATAAAGCATAACATCGGCTCTACATACTGTAAGTGAAACATGTATTACACTAATAAGTGTTAACATCAAATCTGTGCATGTTTGTCTCAAGCACCTACAGTAGTTCCCTAAGCTAAATAGGATTTCCTCGGTCTATGTACTGTACCTATTATGCAACGTCGATCATCTGCAATATGTTGATGTCACCGTGCAGGTACTCTGTACCTGTCACGGCTGGTTGGAGGTGGATTTTATATGCCCTGTTTTAAGCAGATAATGTACCTGATTGGTCAAAAACCTTATACTGTGTATTGCCTGGCCTGTTCTTTTCCTCGTGAGATGAATGCACTTGTCGTTATAATCTTAGGTGGTGGTTGGTGTATTTTGCCTGCTTGTCTTGCATAAAAAGGCTCGACCATCAGTCTGTGTGCTTTATTTTCGCTTTGGTTTTCAAATGTGCGCATTTTTCATTTTGCTCTCGTACTATGCGATAAATAAACCAGGGATGTCCAAACTTACGGACCCGCGGGTTGAACTGTCGCTTATGGTATCTCCAAATATTCTCATAATCCATCCATCCATCCATTTCCTACCGCTTATTCCCTTTCGGGGTCGCGGGGGGCGCTGGCGCCTATCTCAGCTACAATCGGGCGGAAGGCGGGGTACACCCTGGACAAGTCGCTACGTTACAATTTCATAAAATCAGTCAATCTGAGAATTGTTACTCAACAACTATTAGTAATTATTATGTAAGTATTTGTATGTAATAAATCAAACTTTCTCACCTGTGGCGTGAACAGAAAAACACATCAAGTCAAAAACAACACAAGTCAACACACAATCTAACATGCTCACTGAGCCCATCCATCCATCCATTTTCTACCGCTTATTCCCTTTCGTGTTTGCGGGGGGCGCTGGCGCCTATCTCAGCTACAATCGGGCGGAAGGCAGTGTACACCCTGGACAAGTCGCCACCTCATCGCAGGGCCAACACAGATAGACAGACAACATTCACACTCACATTCACACATTAGGGCCAATTTAGTGTTACCAATCAACCTATCCCCAGGTGCATGTCTTTGGAAGTGGGAGGAAGCCGGAGTACCCGGAGGGAACCCACGCATTCACGGGGAGAACATGCAAACTCCACACAGAAAGATCCCGAGCCTGGATTTGAACCCAGGACTGCAGGAACTTCGTATTGTGAGGCAGACGCACTAACCCCTCTGCCACCGTGAAACCCGCTCACTGAGCCATGTGGGCATTATTAAAACAAATCTGTAAAAACAATACACATAATAATTACAGCCCCATGTATTAACACCACAATGCATGATGGGTAAAACGCAAAGCAGTCTCCACACACATTGCCATGTTAGAATTAGACTTAGACCAACTTTGTTGATCGACAGGGGAAATTGTTCCACAAAGTAGCTCAGTTACAAGGATGGATTGTCTAAAGCAGGTATAAAGTAGACTAAAAATGTACCCTAGTAGCAATATAAAATTAACATGCACAAACCCCGTTTCCATATGAGTTGGGATGTAAATATAAACGGAATACAATGATTTGCAAATCCTTTTCAACCCATATTCAATTGAATGCACTACAAAGACAAGATATTTGATGTTCAAACTCATAAACTTTATTTTTTTTTTGCAAATAATAATTCACTTAGAATTTCATGGCGGCAACATGGGCCAAAGTAGTTGGGAAAGGGCATGTTCACCACTGTGTTACATCACCTTTTCTTTTAACAACACTCAATAAATGTCTGGGAACTGAGGAAACTAATTGTTGAAGCTTTGAAAGTGGAATTCTTTCCCATTCTTGTTTTATGCAGAGCTTCAGTCGTTCAACAGTCCGAGGTCTCCGCTGTCGCATTTTACACTTCATAATGCGCCACACATTTTCGATGGGAGACAGGTCTGGACTCCAGGCGGCCAGGAAAGTACCCGCACTCTTTTTTTTTTACAAAGCCACGCTGTTGTAACACGTGCTGAATGTGGCTTGGCCTTGTCTTGCTGAAATAAGCATGGGTGTCCCTGAAAAAGACGGCGCTTAAATGGCAGCATATGTTGTTCCAAAACCTGTAGGTACCTATCAGCATTAATGGTGCCTTCACAGATATGTAAGTTACCCATGCCTTGGGCACTAATGCACCCCCATACCATCACAGATGCTGGCTTTTGAACTTTGCGTCAATAACAGTCTGGATGGTTCGCTTCCCCTTTGGTTCGGGTGACACAATTTCAAATATCTCCAAAAACCATTTGAAATGTGGCCTCGTCAGACCACAGAACACTTTTCCACATTGCATCAGTCCATCTTAGATGATCTTGAGCCCAGAGAAGCCGGCTGCGTTCCTGGATGTTGTTGATAAATGACTTTCGCTTCAACTTGCACTTACCGGTACAGATGTAGCGACTAACTATATTTAGTGACAGTGGTTTTCTGAAGTGTTTCTGAGCCCGTGTGGTGATATCCTTTAGAGATTGATGTCGGTTTTGGATACAGTGCCGTCTGAGGAATCGAAGGTCACGGTCATTCAATGTTGGTTTCCGGCCATGCCGCTTACGTGGAGTGAGTTCTCCAGATTCTCGGAACCTTTTGATGATATTATGGACCGTAAGTGTTGAAATCCCTAAATGTCTTGCAATTGCACTTTGAGAAACGTTGTTCTTAAACTGTTTGACTGTTTGCTCACGCAGTTGTGGACAAAGGGGTGTACCTGGCCCCATCCTTTTTGTGAAAGACTGTTCCCAATTAGCCTACACACCTGTGGGATGTTCCAGATAAGTGTTTGATGAGCATTTCTCAACTTTATCAGTATTTTTTGCCACCTTTCCCAACTTATTTGTCATGTGTAGCTGGCATCAAATTCTAAAGTTAATGATTATTTGCAAAAAAGAAATGTTTATCAGTTTGAACATCAAATATGTTTTCTTTGTAGCATATTCAACTGAATATGGGTTGAAAGTGATTTGCAAATCATTGTATTCTGTTTATATTTACATCTAACACAATTTCCTAACTCCTATGGAAACGGGGTTTGTAATATTTACGTATTATATACCGTATATATAATATTTTTCTATGACATAACCAATCACATTTACCATGTACACTATTACATTATATGTAACAGCTCCAGCAAAAAAAAAAGGGAAAATAAAATAGAGAGAAGATCTAGCAGAAAATATACATCTATTGCTGTATGGCAGGGGTCTCAAACATGCGACACGTTATTATGCGGCCCGTGCTTTGATATGACAATTTAATGTTGGTGCGGCCCGCGAATTTTAATGTGAACAGCGCTTGATAGGTCATGCTTGCCAACGTCCTCAATTTTCCCGGGAGACCCCTGAATTTCAGGGCACCAATTCTCTTGAAGCCCCTGTCAATTTTCAGATCAACAATATTCAGAGATGGCCATAATGGCACTGCCTTTAGCGCCCCCTACATCCTGTACTGACAGTGTGCAAGCCCTGTTGTATGTTGCATCTGGCCATGCAAGACGCACGTGTAGTATTGCAAAATACATTTGATCAACAGCTACACACTTCACACTAAGGGTGGCCGTAAAAATATATGCCAGACTGTGAACGCACACCAAACAAGAATGACAAACACATTTCGGGAGAACATCCGCATCGTAACACAACATAAACACACCAGAACAATTACCCAAAATCCCATCCAGACCTCACTCCTCCGGGCTACAATATACACACCCCTGCTACCACCAACCCCCACACCCCCACCCTCCCTACTTGCGTCGGTTGATCCATCCATCCATCTTCCTCCGCTTATCCGAGGTCGGGTCGCGGGGGCAGCAGCCTAAGCAGGGAAGCCCAGACTTCCCTCTCCCCAGCAACTTCGTCCAGCTCTTCCCGGGGGATCCCGAGGCGTTCCCAGGCCAGACGGGAGACATAGTCTTCCCAACGTGTCCTAGGTCTTCCCCATGGCCTCCTACCGGTTAGACGTGCCCAAAACACATCCCTAAAGAGGCGTTCGGGTGGCATCCTGACCAGATGGCCGAGCCACCTCATCTGGCTCCTCTCGATGTGGAGGAGCAGCGGCTTTACTTTGAGCTCCTCCAGGATGGCAGAGCTTCGCACCCTATCTCTAAGGGAGAGCCCAGCCACCCGGCGGAGGAAACTCATTTCGGCCGCTTGTACCCGTGATCTTATCCTTTCGGTCATGACCCAAAGCTCATGACCATAGGTGAGGATGGGAACGTAGATCCACCGGTAAATTGAAAGCTTTCCCTTCCGGCTCAGCTCCTTTTTCCCCACAACGGATCGGTACAACGTCCGCATTACTGAAGACGCCGCACCGATCCGCCTGTCGATCTCACGATCCACTCTTCCCCCACTCGTGAACAAGACTCCTAGGTACTTGAACTCCTCCACTTGGGAGCCTTAAGGAACTCCGGGCTGATCTCATCTACCCTCGGGACCTTGCCGCCGAGGAGCTTTTTAACTATCTCAGCAACCTCAGCCCCAGAAACAGGAGAGCCCACCACAGATTCCCCAGGCACCGCTTCCTCATAGGAAGACGTGTTGGTGGGATTGAGGAGGACTTCGAAGTATTTCTTGCGGCCCAGCCTCACCCAGTTTCTGCACCCAGTGGCCCTCAGGTAAATTGAGTTTGAGAGCCCTGCTGTATGCCAAGTTATTATACAGTTATTATACAAGTTATTATACAGTTATTATATCCTCTCTGAGCTGCCACCTTATCGTGGTAGAGGAGTTTGCGTGTCCCAATGATCCTAGGAGCTATGTTGTCCGGGGGCTTTATGCCCCCTGGTAGGGTCTCCCAAGGCAAACAGGTTCTAGGTGAGGGATCAGACAAAGAGCAGCTCGAAGACCTCTATGAAGAAGAAAAAACATGGAACCAGATTTCCCTCGCCCGGACGCGGGTCACCGGGGACTCCCTCTGGAGCCAGGCCCAGAGGTGGGGCACAATGGCGAGCGCCTGGTGGCCGGGCCTGTTCCCATGGGGCCCGGCCGGGCACAGCCCAAAGAGGCAACTTGGGTCACCCCTCCAATGGGCTCACCACCCATAGCAGGGGCCATAGAGGTTGGGTGCAATGTGAGCTGGGCGGCAGCCGAAGGCAGGGCACTTGGCGGTCCGATCCTCGGCTACAGAAGCTAGCTCTTGGGACGTGGAACGTCACCTCACTGGAGGGGAAAGAGCCTGAGCTAGTGCGCGAAGTCGAGAAGTTCCGGCTGGATATAGTCGGACTCACTTCGACGCACATCATGGGCTCTGGAACCACTTCTCTCGAGAGGGACTTGACCCTCTTCCACTCTGGCGTTGCCGGCAGTGAGAGGCGACGGGCTGTGGTGGAAATTCTTGTTGCCCCCCGGCTCAAAGCCTGCACGTTGGAGTTTAACCCGTCCATATCTGCACTTGGCACCAGGACACCCTAGGCCGCAGTTCCATGATTGACTTTGTAGTTGTGTCATCGGATTTGCGGCCTTATGTTTTGGACACTCGGGTGAAGAGAGGGGTGGAGCTTTCTATCGATCACCACCTGGTGGTGAGTTGGCTGCGATGGTGGGGGAGGATACCGGACAGACCTGGGAGGCCAAACGCATTGTGAGGGTCTGCTGGGAACGTCTGACAGAGTCTCCTGTCAGAGAAAGTTTCAATTCCCAACTCCGGAAGAACTTTGAACATTTAACGAGGGAGGTGCTGGACATTGAGTCCCAGTGGACCATGTTCCAGACCTCTATTGTCGAGGCGGCTGATTGGAGCTGTGGCCGCAAGGTAGTTGGTGCTTGTCGGGGCGGAATTCCTAAAACCCCTTGGTGGACACCAGGGGTGAGGGATGCCGTCAAGCTGAAGAAGGAGTCCTATCGGGTCCTTTTGGCTCATAGGACTCCGGAGGCAGTGGACAGGTACCAAACAGGTCAAGCGGTGCGCAGCTTCAGTAGTCGTGGAGGCAAAACCTCGGACATGGGGGGAGTTCGGGGAAGCCATGGAAAACGACTTCCGAATGGATTCGAAGCGATTCTGGACCACCGTCCGCCGCCTCAGGAAGGGGAAGCAGTGCACTATCAACACCGTGTATGGTGCGGATGGTGTTCTGCTGACCTCAACTGCGGATGTTGTGGATAGGTGGAAGGAATACTTTGAAGACCTCCTCAATCCCACCAACACGTCTTCCTATGAGTAAGCAGTGCCTGGGGATTCTGTGGTGGACTCTCCTATTTCTGGGGCTGAGGTCGCTGAGGTAGTTAAAAAGCTCCTCGGTGGCAAGGCCCCAGGGGTGAATGAGGTCCGCCCGGAGTTCCTTAAGGCTCTGGATGCTGTGGGGCTGTCTTGGTTGACAAGACTCTGCAGCATCGCGTGGACATCGGGGGCGGTACCTCTGGATTGGCAGACCGGGGTGGTGGTTCCTCTCTTTAAGAAGGGGGACCGGAGGGTGTGTTCCAACTATCGTGGGATCACACTCCTCAGCCTTCCCGGTAAGGTTTATTCAGGTGTACTGGAGAGGAGGCTACGCCGGATTGTCGAACCTCGAATTCAGGAGGAACAGTGTGGTTTTCGTCCTGGTCGTGGAACTGTGGACCAGCTCTATACTCTCGGCAGGGTTCTTGAGGGTGCATGGGAGTTTGCCCAACCAGTCTACATGTGCTTTGTGGACTTGTAGAAGGCATTCGACCGTGTCCCTCGGGAAGTCCTGTGGGGAGTGCTCAGGGAATATGGGGTATCGGACTGTCTTATTGTGGCGGTCCGCTCCCTGTACGATCAGTGCCAGAGCTTGGTCCGCATTGCCTGCAGTAAGTCGAACACATTTCCAGTGAGGGTTGGACTCCGCCAAGGCTGTCCTTTGTCACCGATTCTGTTCATAACTTTTATGGACAGAATTTCTAGGCGCAGTCAAGGCGTTGAGGGGTTCCGGTTTGGTGACCGCAGGATTAGGTCTCTGCTTTTTCCAGATGATGTGGTCCTGATGGCTTCATCTGACCGGGATCTTCAGCTCTCACTGGATCGATTCGCAGCAGAGTGTGAAGCGACCGGAATGAGAATCAGCACCTCCAAGTCCGAGTCCATGGTTCTCGCCCGGAAAAGGGTGGAATGCCATCTCCGGGTTGGGGAGGAGACCCTGCCCCAAGTGGAGGAGTTGAAGTACCTAGGAGTCTTGTTCACAAGTGGGGGAAGAGTGGATCGTGAGATTGACAGACGGATCGGTGCGGCGTCTTCAGTAATGCGGACGTTGTACCGAACTGTTGTGGTGAAGAAGGAGCTGAGCCGGAAGGCAAAGCTCTCAATTTACCGGTCGATCTACGTTCCCATCCTCACCTATGGTCATGAGGTCTGGGTCATGACCGAAAGGATAAGATCACGGGTACAAGCGGCCGAAATGAGTTTCCTCCGCCGGGTGGCGGGGCTCTCCCTTAGAGATAGGGTGAGAAGCTCTGCCATTCGGGAGGACCTCAAAGTAAAGCCGCTGCTCCTCCACATCGAGAGGAGCCAGATGAGGTGGTTCGGGTATCTGGTCAGGATGCTACCCGAACGCCTCCCTAGGGAGGTGTTTAAGGCACGTCCAACCGGTAGGAGGCCACGGGGAAGACCCAGGACACGTTGGGAAGACTATGTTTCCCGGCTGGCCCGGGAACGCCTCGGGATCCCCCGGGAAGAGCTAGACGAAGTGGCTGGGGAGAGGGAAGTCTGGGTTTCCCTGCTTAGGCTGTTGCCCCCGCAACCCGACCTCGGATAAGCGGAAGAAGATAGATGGATGGATGGATGGAGTGCGGAATGAAGGAGTTCTTGAATGGAACACTGTGGGAAGGATTGTCCATGATGGCCAGCAGTTTGTCCAGTGTCCTCCTGACTGATGCAAACACCTCCAACTGCGTGCCAATAGCTTGGCTGGCTTTCTGGATCAGTTTGTCAATCTGGTTTAAGTCCCTTTTGCTGGTGCTGCTCCCCCAACAAACCACTGCAAAGTACAAGGCACTGCCCACAACCGACTGAAAAAAGATCTCCAACAGCTTGCTGCACACATTAAAGGACCTAAGCTTCCTCAGGAAAAAGAGTCTGATCATGCCCTTCTTGTAAACAGCTTTGCTGTTGTCCTTCCAGTCCAGTCTGCTGTTCAAGTGGACTCCCAGGTAATTCTACTGCCCAACTACTGCCACCTCCCGGCCCTGGATTTTGATGGGCTCCACAGGGGTAATTTTAATCTTGAAGTCGATGACCAGCTCCTTGGTCATGTCCACATTAAGGAGCAGATGGTTCGCCTGAGACCACTCCAAAAACTCAGCGATCAGTGTCCTGTACTCCAATTCCTGTCCCTCTCCGATACACCCGACCACAGCAGAGTATCGCGTGGCGCAGTGGAAGAGTGGCCGTGCGCAACCCGAGGGTCCCTGGTTCAATCGCCACCTAGCACCAACATTGTCACGTCCGTTGTGTCCTTGAGCAAAACACTTCACCCTTGCTCCTGATGGGTGCTGGTTAGCGCCTTGCATGGCAGCTCCCTCCATCAGTGTGTGAATGTGTGTGTGAATGGGTAAATGTGGAAGTAGTGTCAAAGCGCTTTGAGTACCTTGAAGGTAGAAAAGCGCTTTACAAGTACAATCCATTTATTTCTGCAGGTGGCAAGACCTAGTGGTTAGAGTGTCCGCCCTGAGATCGGTAGGTTGTGAGTTCAAGCCCCGGCCAAGTAATACCAAAGACTATAAAAATGGGACCCATTACGTCCCTGCTTGGCACTCAGCATTAAGGGTTGGAATTGGGGGTTAAACCACCATAAATGATTCCCGGGCCCGGCCCCGGTGCTGCCCACTGCTCCCCTCACCTCCCAGGGGGTGATCAAGGGTGATGGCTCAAATGCAGAGAATAATTTTGCCACATCTAGTATGTGTGTGACAATCATTGGTACTTTAACTTTAACCTGGAACTATATTGGAATTTGAGTGTTTGGTGCATTCTAGCTGTTTGAAGTTTTTGATTAATTACAAAAGGCTAAAAATGTCGTCAGTGACATAAACAAGGTAGGGGTCGAACATTCACATACTTTTTTAATATTTCATGTTTTATCATGTATACTTATATTATAGTATTATCACTGTCCGATGCGAGGTGAGTTGTTAATTTGATACATAGATAGCCCAGTCCCCAGACATTTTTTTAGCCCAATTTTGCCTTTGGAGAAAATTTTAGAAACCCATGAACTAAACTCTCCTAATAATATTTGCTTAGTTTTGGGTTGACTGTAAAGAGCAGCAATATGAGCGAGGGTAGTGCAGATTTGAAGAAAAACATTGATAACTGTCCCAAAAACTGTACGGTATCTACTCTCCATTGAACACTTTCACACAGTAAATCATGTTACTTGTGTTTTTGATATTCAGTGTCACTGGAATGCCTTTTACATGTTTATGTAGCTCACTAAATTAAGAGCTATTAACAGTTCAGTGCCCGATATATTTAAGGAGTGTAACTTAATAGGTAAGTGACAACTAAATGGTCAAAAACATCTTATTCATACACACGCAATCATCTCTGCCTGAGAAACCATTGACCACGCGGAAATGTATTTCCTTTCTGTAAAGGCCTTTCAATGAGAAAAAAAGTATAAGGACAGCGTCTGCCAACGTTGGCTAATCCATCCAAAGTGTAGACATGAAGTCATTGAAGCACTCCTTCCTTTTTTTTTTTAACATATGTGCTGGCTGGAAAGCAACATTGCACGCCAAAGAGAGCGTCTGCTGCGCCAGTTTGTGGTTTTTGTTCCAAATGAGCTCAGCCATATGGGGAAAAGAAGCACAGTGAGCCAACCTGTAGAAGTCATTAAGTCCAGCTATAGTGTGTCCCCACCATGCAGTGTTTTGACTGCATGGTCAATTTAGGAAAGGAAAATGAACATCATTTTATTGCGCTTTCTCCTGGGAAATAAGAATGTTGGCGCCTGGAGGAATGTTTTTATTAGTAGCTGTGAGAATTAATACATTGATGCTCCTAGAAAGGATAATTAGAGATTAAACTTTTGGAATTTGGCATCACGAATTCCTATTCCTAATGGGTCAAGTAGATGCTGCATGTAAAACACATTTAACAGGAATAATACTCCTCTCGAGGCCAGCAATACTAGATATACAGTGCACCCAGAAAGTATTCACAGCGCTTCACTTCTTCCACTTGTTATGTTACAGCCTTATGACAAAATGGAATGAATGACAATGTGAAAATATGCATGTAAACCTAACTTTGCAAATGTATTAAAAACAAAAAAATAAGTATTCACAGTTAGGGGTGTAACGGTACACAACAATTTCAGTTCGGTACCTACCTCGGTTTAGAGGTCACAGTTCGGTTCATTTTCAGAACAGTAAGAAAACGCCAAAATATACATTTTTTGGTTATTTATTTACCAAATTTGTAAACGATGGCATAACATACATATACACACAGGGTCCATTGCCAGGGTTAGTGTGGTCAACATATATAAAATAAAAACTAAATAAGATAAGGCTCAGAATTGTTTCTTAACAAAACCTTTTTACATATAAAGTGCTTTTTTTGATTGAGTGATTGACAATTTTATTAGTAGATTGCACAGTACAGTACATATTTCCGTACAATTGACCACTAAATGGTAACACCCGAATAAGTTTTTCAACTTGTTTAAGTTTGGGTCCACGTTAATCAACATTAAACTGCCTCCAGTTGTTGCTCAGATGAAATAAAATGACAACTTTTCTTCTACATATAAACAGCCTCAGATTATCTTTTCTCCTTCCCCCCCCAGCCTGGCTAACTTGGCAGTAAGAGGATATATGGACTTATTGTTCTTCCACCATAGAAGTGGGTCAAAATCTAGTTTTAATGCAATACAGCAACCCCCCGCGACCCTGAACGGGACAAGCTTCTTCCGCTTATCCGAGGTCGGGTCGCGGGGGCAACAACCTAAGCAGGGAAACCCAGACTTCCCTTTCCCCAGCCACTTCGTCTAGCTCTTCCCGGGGGATCCCGAGGCGTTCCCAGGCCAGCCGGGAGACATAGTCTTCCCAACGTGTCCTGGGTCTTCCCCGTGGCCTCCTACCGGTTGGACGTGCCCTAAACACCTCCCTCGGGAGGCGCTCAGGTGGCATCCTAACCAGATGCCCGAGCCACCTCATCTGGCTCCTCTCGATGAGGAGGAGCAGCTTTACTTTGAGTTCCTCCCGGATGGCAGAACTTCTCACCCTATCTCTAAGGGAGAGCCCCGCCACACGGCGGAGGAAACTCATTTCGGCCGCTTGTACCCGTGATCTTATCCTTTCGGTCATGCCCCAAAGCTCATGACCATAGGCGAGGATGGGGACGTAGATCGACCGGTAAATTGAGAGCTTTGCCTTCCGGCTCAGCTCCTTCTTCACCACAACGGATCGGTACAACGATAAACCCCCTGCTCTTTATTTTGGGCATTTATTGTTTTTTCCTCCATTTGTGATCAGTTTCACACCTTCTCTCTTTTGTATTGTCACAAGCTCCCCTCCGCTCGACCTGCCTCAGCTAACGTTAGCCATGCTTACGTTAGCTCTCGGCAAGAGCTTGTGACGCTAGACGCGCGACAGTATGTGACGTATGTAAGAAGGCGGGCTTGTTTTACGTCTCTGTGAGAAGGAGAGACGAGAAGGAGTGAGAAACCCCAGTAATGTAATGCCCGCAGCTAAAAGCAACTGTGTGAGAACATATAATCGAATATTACGATATAGTCATTTTCTATATCGCACAGAGACAAACCTGCGATATATCGTTTATATCGATATATCGCCCAGCCCTATTATAAAGTAAAAAAATTTTCCACTGAATAAATAATCCAATTTAATTTACAGTTACCTGAATTATGAAGTAAAACATCATCAAGTTCTTTCCCCCTAAGATAATTTTCTTATAAAATGCTGCCTCTTGTTAAACACTTTCGAATCAGTCTCATGGCCTTAAATTTGCTGCGGTTGCCGCTATTAAAGGCCTACTGAAACCCACTACTACCCACCACGCGGTCTGATAGTTTATATATCAATGATGAAATATTAACATTGCAACACATGCCAATACGGCCGGTTTAGTTTACTAAATTGCAATTTTAAATTTCCCGCGAAGTGTCGTGTTGAAAACGTTGCGGTATGAGGACTCGTATGATGACGCGTGCGTTTGAAGTCTCGGGTTGTAGCGGACATTTTTTTCCAGCCCGATCCAAGCTATACGTAGTCTGCTTTAATCGCATAATTACACAGTATTCTGGATATCTGTGTTGCTGAATCTTTTGCAATTTGTTCAATTAATAATGGAGAAGTCAAAGTTGAAAGATGGAGGTGGGAAGCTTTTAGCCTTTAGCCACACAAACACAGCCGGTGTTTCCTTGTTTAAAATTCCTGAAGGTGAAGCTTTACTATGGAACAGAGCGGTCAAGCGAAGATGGATCCTGACCACATGTAAACCGTCAGTTTTCAGTGAGAAAAATGTGGTAATAAGTCGGCTCGAGACATCAGCGGAGCTTCCGTCCTGCTGCAGCTGCGTGACTTCCCTCAGAGACACTGCGGTCAACACACACGTGGCCACACCCCTCCGACTTTCAGGTACTATTTAATTTCACTAAAACACTAGCAACACAGTAGGCAGATAAGGGATTTTCCAGAATTATCCTAGTAAATGTGTCTAATAACATCTGAATCGCTCCCACTGCAATCGCCTTTTTTTTTCTCGTCCTTCACTCTAAATTTCCTCATCCACGAATCTTTCATCCTCGCTCAAATTAATGGGGAAATTGTCGCTTTCTCAGTACGAATCGCTCTAGCTGCTGGTGGCTATGATTATAAACAATGTGAGGATGTGAGGATGTGAGGAGCCCTACAACCCGTGACGTCACGCGCACATCGTCTGCTACTTCCGGTAAAGGCAAGGCTTTTACTATAAGCGACGAAAAGTTGCAAACTTTATCGTCGATATTCTCTACTATATCCTTTCAGCAAAAATATGGCAATATCGCGAAATTATCAAGTATGACACATAGAATGGACCTGCTATCCCCGTTTAAATAAGAACATCTAATTTCAGTAGGCCTTTAACACCCGGTCTCGGCTTTGCAACGCAGGCAGCTTCCATACTGTACATCTTCACGTTATTAAATTTTAAGGTGACTTATCATACATATTTTATTGTTTTGAAGTTAGAGATGTCCGATAATATCGGATGCCGGTATTATCGGCCGATAAATGCTTTAAAATGTAATATCGGAAATTATCGGAATCGGTTTCAAGATTAGCGGTATCGGTTTCAAAAAGTAAAATTTACGACTTTTTAAAACGCCGCTGTGTACACAGACGCAGGGAGAAGTACAGAGTGCCAATTAACCTTAAAAGGCACTGCCTTTGCCTGCCGGCCCAATGAATAATATCTACGACTTTTCACACACACAAGTGAATGCAAGGCATACTTGGTCAACAGCCATACAGGTCACACAGAGGGTGGCCGTATAAACAACTTTAACACTGTTACAAATATGCACCACACTGTGAACCCACACCAAACAAGAATGACAAACACATTTTGGGAGAACATCCACACCGTAACACAACATAAACACAACAGAACAAATACCCAGAACCCCTTGCAACACTAACTCTTCCAGGACGTTACAATATACACCCCCCACCACCGCTACCCCTTACCCACCCCAATCGCCCAACTCAACCTCTTCATGCCCTCTCAGGGAGAGCATGTCCCAAGCTGCTGTTTTGAGGTACTTTGTGACTTCAATAATAAATATGGCAGTGCTGTGTTGGCATTTTTATCCATAACTTGAGTTGATTTATTTTGGAAAACCTTGTTACATTGTTTAATGCATCCAGCGACGCATCACCACAAAATTAGACATAATAATGTGTCAATTCCACGACTGTATGTATCGGTATCGGTAATTAAGAGTTGGACAATATCGGCAAAAAACATCTCTAGTTGAAGTTTATCTTCAACCCTCCCCGTTTAATTTCTTCAGAACACGCTTCGCAAACTACCAATGTCTTCTTTTGACACAGTAAAGAAAGCCCACACCGGTGACTTCTGCCCTATGATGCTTTTCTCTTCGGCCCAGTGAAGGACATCATAAAAAGGGTTTAAGGAGCCAGGAGGAAACACAAGCCACATCAGAGAGACCAACGACAAACACAAAGACGATAAGCTTCTATTATTATCGAAATTGTCCGCCGATAAGTATCGTGCATGCCTACATTAAAGTGGCGAATGCTAATGTTTACGACAAACTCAAGAGTCATGTTCTATCTCCGGAAGCTTTGAAACGAGAGATTGATTTAGGGAGAGCTACTTAGTTGCTTTCCTCCTTTTGCGCAGCCTTCTTTTCCAGCCGTCCACTCCATTAGCTACCTTTTATGCTCTTGACGGTCTTTCGCATCAGCCGAGTTCATTTTGGGGGAGCTGAAAGACAGACGGCTTCTTGTGTTCCCCCAGGAGGCAGAAAACAGACCAACAGTGCAGCTCTCAGCACGCAGCTGAGAGAAAGCTTCCAATCCCGGAGTCCCTGCAGCTCTGTAACACTCCAACATTCTCACAAGCGCATTTCACATGAGGGAGTTTCACTTTGGCACCGTACTGAGATCCATTAAAAGCAGTGTCCTCCTTCACTTGATTTGTATTCTTACTTGTGGACTCGGTCATGTTCAAACTGCGTGGCGACAAGAAAGGGATTGGAAAAAGAATCAGCTGACCCAGAACTGTCTTTAACACCTCGACTCCAGCAACTGAGCTGACTGAAACGCTGACTCCTCTTTGCACTTGTCATATTCTCTTCAGTTAAAATAAACTCTGATGCGCCTGCTCTTCTAGTAGATGCTGGGTGCGTCCCAAAATCCCTCAGGTTTCTGGACTGCCGCTCTACCATTTGAGCCCTGCCGGCCGATATAATAAAACAGTGACTTTCAATGTCCGTCCTCACTAGAATGTCGACTGTTGGGATGTTTGTATCTTTCAGCACTTGTGCTCTCATTGAGCTGCTAAATTCAGAGTAAAAGTATCTCCTCAGTTAAACAACTGCTTCCTACACTGCAAAAACTGAAATTTTAGAAAGATTAAATATCTCAAATAAGGGTGATATTTGTATTTTTTTCTGTCTATTAAGATAATTATTCTCACTAAACAGATTTTATGTTAGAGTGTTTTACTTGTTTTAGGGTTTTGGTCCTAAATGATCTCAGTAAGATATTACAGCTTGTTGCTGAGATTTTATGACCTATATTGAGTAAAACATGCTTGAAACTAGAACATCAACTGTTGCAAAGCTGTGTCATCAACACTCAAGTATAAAACTACTTTTTTAAAGTAATAATTTCTTACTTCAAGCATGACAAAAAAATCATGATGACATATCATTATGTCAAGATAATGGCACTAGCATTTACTTAATAAAAGGTCTCTTTTTTTCTCTTACGTAAGAAATGTGCACTTGTTATTAGTGAGAATATACTCATTTTAAGGTATGTTTGGTCTCATTGAGGTTAGCTAATTTTACTTGTTTTGGAAAGTCTTGACAAGCCGAATTTTCTTGTTCTTTTGGCAGATAATTTTGCTTAGTTCAAATAAAATACCCCTAATTTTTGTATTCTTTTTTGTTTTTTTTGAACACTGACTTTTTGCAGTGTACGCATGTTGCAATGGTCCTATGCTGCGTATTACCATACTTGCCAACCCTCCCGATTTTACCGGGAGACTTCCGAATTTCAGTGCCCTTCCCGAAAATCTCCCGGGTTAACCATTCTCCCAATTTCCACCTTTAAGGCACCACCTTTAGCATCCTCTACAACAGTGGTTCTCAACCTTTTTTCAGTGATGTACCCCCTGTGAACATGTTTTTAATTCAAGTACCCCCTAATCAGAGCAAAGCATTTTTGATTGAAAAAAAAAGAGATAAAAAAGTAAAATACAGCACTATGTCATCAGTTTCTGATTTATTAAATCGTATAACAGTGCAAAATATTGCTCAATTGTAGTGGTCTTTCTTGAAGTATTTAGAAAAAAAGATATAAAAATAACAAAAAACTTGTTGAAAAATAAACAAGTGATTCAATTATAAATAAAGATTTCTACACAGAAGTAATCATCAACTTAAAGTGCCCTCTTTGGGGATTGTAATAGAGATCCATCTGGATTCATGAACTTAATTCTAAACATTTCTTTACAAAAAGATAAATCTTTATGGAACATGTCCACAAAAAAATCAAGCTGCCAACACTGAATATTGCATTGTTGCATATCTTTTCACAGTTCATGAACTTATATTCATATTTTGTTGAAGTATTATTCAATAAATATATTTATAAAGGATTTTTGAATTGTTGCTATTTCTAGAATATATTTTTTTTAAATCTCACGTACCCCTTGGCATACCTTCAAGTACCCCCAGGGGTACGCGTACCCCCATTTAAGAACCACTGCTCTACAACCTATCGTCACGTCCGCTTTTCCTCCGTACAAACAGTGTGTCGGGCCCAGCAACATAATATGTGCGCCTTTAACAGACACACATAAGTGAATGCAACCATACTTGGTCAACAAGCCATACAGGTCACACTGAGGGTGGCCGTATGAACAACTTTAACACTGTTACAAACAGATTTTTGAGCGCTGTGTGTAATGTTCTATATTGTCAATGGCAGTGACGTGCTGTCAGGGGAGACAAGTGAGGCAGAGCCTCACCTGCCACCAGGTGGCTTAACCATGAGATGTTCCAAAACGAAGTAATAAAATAAAACAAGTTTTAATATTTCTCTTTTAGTTTATGCTTTCTATGTGATTATGGTGTGGTTCCTGTATATTTTGATAATTTTCATGGTCAAAATCGCGGAAATTCCATGTTTCTTGATTAAAACAATGCATCAGATGAGAAGTGAGGCAGACACAGGCGGTGCCTCCACGGCTACACACAGTGTGTATTGGGTGTGCGTGCGAGGGGGTGCATGCTTGTTGCCACGTGGAAAAGGCAGGTCTTGAGGCAGCAAGTACCTCTGACTCAAGGTAGGGGGCGATATACTGTCAACTTGCAGTTCAATGCCTCAGCAGTACTCTGACTCGCCACACAGAGAAGTGGGGGCGCTTAAGCTAGCAGACACAGGTCTCTCCAACGGAAGCCAGCATTTTTTTCTTTTCTTTTTTTCAACTGTATTTATAACAAACATGACATTTTTATTAGAGTAAGCCAGCGTTTGTGGGTGTTTTTTGTCAGATGCAAAAATATTGTTTAATTTCTTGGAATGAAACGGAATTAAATGAATGTTTCTGCCAATATGGAGGATTATTTACTGTATCCAAGATGAAATACTTCTCTAAACTGGACTTTTAAGACAAAATGAATGCAATCATACAAAGTACGTTTTCATGAAGGATAGCTATTGCTGCTTCAGATACAAATACAGTAAGGTAATATACACTCACAATACTTGATCTATTTTGTTAAAAGCAAATGGGACCAAAAAGTATTTGACAACAATATCAGATTTTTTGGACCCATTTATCATATCATAATATTATGACAACGTTTTTATGAAAGCGAATAACTCCCTTTTTTTTCTTGTAACTCTAATGTGCAACCTAAATCTACAATGACTAGAGCTGCACATCCATCCATCCATCCATTTTCTACCGCTTATTCCCTTTCGGGGTCACGCACATATGAATTTAATTTGGAAAAAAAAAGAAAAAAAAAGTATGTATGCCTCACCTGGTGTTTAGTTCACGTCACGGGTCAATGGAACATTTAAAGTTTTGGTGGTGTATCTCTTATGTGTGACTGCCATCTACTGGTCACACTCATTACCCCATGTACCAAATGATATAGCTTTCGAGGTCGGTAAGCACAACCAGAATTATGCCATACATTAGGCGCACCGGGTTATAAGGCGCACTGTTCATTTTTAAGGAAAAGAAAGGATTTTACGTGCGCCTTATAGCCCAAAAAATACGGTACTTGTAGAGAGCGAGGTTGAGAGCCATATAGTTGACCAACTTTTCAGCTTGGTGCCACAACCTTCGACCATACAGGCAAGGGTCATGATTTAAAAGCTAGCATTAACAAATACAGAAGCAGCCCCAGCTCTTTTTACTTTATTTTATGGTGGGTCACAAGCACAGTTATTAGCAGCTCAAGCTCGCTAGTATGTCGTAGCTGGATACTCGCTAGTGGTCGGAGGAGCAGTGTGAGCAAGGCGATGTGTCACAACGGCAAAAAGTAGTTCCTCTGTGTTATCTCTCACAATAACAACGTTAGCTCGGTGAATATGCAGGGGGTGGCATGTAAATGGGGTGTTGTTGGCTGTTTTTAGAGGGTTTAGTGAATGTGAGTGTGAATGTTGTCTATCTGTGTTGCCCCTGTGATGGGATAGCGACTTGTCCAGGGTGTACACCGCCTTCTGCCCAAAGCAGCTGACATAGGCTCCAGCACCCCCCACGACCCCGAACGGGACTAGCGCTAGAGAATGGATGGATAGTTTAGTGGGGCGGAAAAGATAAATCTCTATTACTGGATTGTTAGCCACCTCTGCCTAATAGTTTTTCACTATTTAGAAAGTACATAAAAAGGAAATACATGTGTTCTTGTCTCACATATGGATTGTGAATGATAGGCAAAATGTTAAAAAAAAATGAAAAAAAGTGCAGTTCACCTCAAAAGACCTACTGAAACCCACTACTACCCACCACGCAGTCTGATAGTTTATATATCAATGATGAAATATTAACATTGCAACACATGCCAATACGGCCTTTTTAGTTTACTAAATTGTAATTTTAAATTTCCCGGGAGTTTCTTCTTGAAAATGGCGCGTAATGATGACGTGTACGCGTGACCTCACGGGCTGTTAGGAAGTATTAGCGCTGCACACACACACAGCTAAAAGTAATCTGCTTTAACGGCATAATTACACAGTATTTTGGAGATCTGTTGCTGAATATTTTGCAATTTGTTCAATTAATATTGGAGAAGTCAAACTAGAAAGATTGAGTTGGGAAGCTTTAGCCTTTAGCCACACAAACACACAGTGATTCATTGTTTAAAATTCTCAGAGGTGAAACTTTACTATGGATCACAGCGGTCAAACGAACATGGATCCCGACCGAATGTCAACCAGCAGGTTTCGGTGAGAAAATTGTGGTTAAAAAGTCACTTCTTACCGGAGATCAGCTGAGCTTGCGCCGTCCATAAAGCTGCCGTCGACTTCCCTGAGACACTGGCGTCAAGACACCCGTGGACACACACCTCCGACTATCAGGTACTGTTAAACTCACTAAAACACTAGCAACACAATAGAAAGATAAGGGATTTCCCAGAATTATCCTAGTAAATGTGTCTAAAAACATCGGAATCCGTCCCAATGCAATCGCGTTTTATTTTTTAACTTGGTATTTTTTGTTTTTTGTTCTTTTCTAGTCCGTCGCTATCAATATCCTCAAACACGAATCTTTCATCCTCGCTGAAATTAATGGGGAAATTGTTGTTTTCTCGGTCCGAATAGCTCTTTTTGTTGGAGGCTCCCATTAAAAACAATGTGAGGATGTGAGGAGCCATCAACGGGTGACGTCATCGTCTGCGACTTCCGGTAGAGGCAGGGCTTTTCTCTTAACACCGACAGTTGCGAACTTTATCGTGGATGTTCTCTACTAAATCCTTTCAGCAAAAATATGGCAATATCGCAAATTGATCAAGTATGACACATAGAATGGACCTGCTATTGTGACAATGTGTCACTTCATTTCTGTTAGTTTTTTGTGTTTTTGTATTTACTTCCTGTTCAGTGCTCTTATTTTGTTGTATTTCCTGTTTTATTCACGGAGCACTGTTTTTCTCTTTTCGTTCATTGGCAGCGGTTCACACCTGCTGTCAATCAAACTAGTGTCTATTTATGTTTCACTCTAGCACTCCTCAGTGCTCGATGATAATATTATGTTGAGAACGTTTATCTGCACGACTGCTTTATGTTTGCTTTTGTTATTTTCTTATGAGTATTAAATATTCTTACCTTCACTCTACTCTCCTGGATTCTTGCATACTCGGGGACACACAACTGCAGTCATGCGACATCCCAACAGCTATCCCTGTTTAAAGAAAATCTCATTTCAGTAAGCCTTTAATTCTTTGCAATTAATTCACAATTACTTGAGTCTAAAAAGTTAACTTCAATTTGTACCACAACTCTAAATTACCCAAACAATTATATATACATTGTTCAGTTAATAAGGTATTTCATACACTGTAACACCTTTATTGATGGTGATTGTGTAATATATGCTCATTAAAAAACAAATAATTAGTGCACAGGATGTCTGACCATACAAATTATGTACAATTTAAATTGTTTCTAAATTAAGATAATCCACGTTGGACCTGCTTGACCTTTCTATTGAGGGGCTGTTTGTCCCTTTGACCTGCTAATGCAAACTTTATGAAAGCTTTAAGTGACCCATAAGGGGATTTCCAATCAATACCTGGCCTCGCCCTTCCCACAAAGGTTTATCAGTGCAGATGCATTTGCAGTTTCAGCACTTACTGACCTTCTACACAAGGAATTTAAACATAACACAAAAGTATGCTGATTGGTGGTCTGAAAATACTACATGGACAGCAGGGGTGCCCATTACGTCGATCGCGAGCTACCAGTCGACCCCGGGGGGTGTGTCAGTCGATCTCCAGCCAGGCTTTTTAAAAAAATAGACCTAAAAATTAGTGATCATCAATCTTCACTAAGACGTCACTTAAATGACATTCACGGTACCGGAGGGTCTTGTGAGATGACGCTGGCTGCTGCAAGATCATTATTAATAAAATAGGACCGAGAGGAAGGCGAGAAACACTTTTTATTTCAACAGACTCTCGCGCCGTACCTTCCGTCAAAACTCTAAAGGCCGACTGCACGTTTCCTATCTTCACAATAAAAGCCCTGCTTCATGCTGCCTGCGCAACTAAATACAGAGTCTCGGAAAACTGCCGTGCACAAGCGATCCCTCAGAAAGCTGGAGTGCACATCACTTGTGCACGCCAGCTTTCCGAGACTCTTATTTTGTTAGCGCAGGCAGCATGAAGCAGGGCTTTTATTGTGAAGATAGGAAATGTGCAGTCGGCCTTTAGAGTTTTGACAGAAGGGACGGCGCGAAAGTCTGTTGAAATAAAAAGTGTTTCTCGCCTTCCTCTCTGTCATTTTTTCATAATAATGAACTGGCAGCAGCCAGCGTCATCTCACAAGACCCTCGGGTGCCGTGAATGTCAATCAAGCAAGCTACGGAATTTGCCGCCAATGTTTTTCTTGTAAAGTGTATGGAAGCTGGATGAATTAGATGCCAAAAAACAACCACTTTCATGTGGTATTGTACAGAAAGGACAACTTTTTTTCTCCTGCATTTGAAAATGTGGGCGTTATCATTACTGTCTGATTCCAATCAATGCAAGTCATCAGAATCAGGTAATACACCAACTTATATTCTTGTCTTCGTGAAAGAAAGACATCTATATGTGTTACACATGCTTGTATTATCATTAAACACGTTTAACTTGTTTACAAAAATGTCTCTTTCATAAATAAATAAATATAAATGATATATATAAATGAGGTAGATCCCCTAGAGTTGGTCAATTGAAAAGTAGCTCGCCTGCAGAAAAAGTGTGGGCACCCCTGATGTACAGCATGTAATCCACATGGTTAACTTAAATACTGTATGTTTGAATAAAGTTCTTTCTCGATGACTCGGCAGCTCTAGTATTGTTTGTGTGAATCTCCACAAGTAGGATCATAGGATCATCTTTTTTTCCCCAAAATAGCGCTGCTGTAGTGGCTGCTTGTGGCAGGAGCTCTGTGCTCTTTGGGATCCTTCTGTGTTCCTGGTGTTTCCCTCTTGTTTTCATGCGTTTTGGGTTTTTTTTTTGGCCTTTTGGTCAGGACACGTTTGGGCTGTGCGACAAGAGGTGGCACTTTAGTGACTTCTACGGTGCTTTTTTGTCAACTTCTGGATCTGCCTCCCGGGAGCCTTTTGGCCATGGAGACCAGCTGCTGGGTCTCTGCCACACCAGAGTCCGTTTGGAGAGACTGGAGGAGATGCGGGCGAAGAGACAGGGCTGAGCGCTGGGAGGGACGGGCTTCACAGTGTCTTGACTGAATGAGCGTGTATAAGACGCATGGGTCTCCTTGGACGCATCGTAGCTCATCCATGCGGACTGGACACTGGCCGAGAGTTTGTGGGCGTTGGTTGCTTTGTTGGGTCGGCTCCTATCTCTGGCCATGCTCCTTCCACCCCAGCGTGAAATTTTAATTTCCCCTCGGGGATTAATAAAGTATGTCTGTCTGACTCAGATTCTGAAACACCACAGAGGCCACCACAGTGTGTGTGGGTGTTGAAATTATGTTTCTGTTAGGTTGCTAGTCTATGCATGCAATCGTGTGTGCGCAATGTATACTAAAGGTTGAATATTTGGTGGTGTTTTGCTTTTGTGGCTGTGTGTAGAAGTGGCACTGCAGGAGTGGCAGCTGGATGCATCAGCTCTGCTACTTTAATGTCCTTTGACGTTTCACGCTTACACACGTTTATGCAGAAGTCACTAAAGTGCCAACCCTTGTCGCACAGTCCCAAAGGTGTCCCGACCAAAAGGCAATAAAAAAAAAAAAAACGCATGAAAACAAGAGGGAAACACCAGGAACACAGACATCCATTGCTTTCGGTCCCACTGGGTGTGAGTTTTTCCTTGCCCTTATGTGGGCTTTGTACAGAGGATGCCGTTTTGGTTTGTGCAGCCCTTTGAGACACTTGTGATTTAGGGCTATATAAATAAACATTGATTGATTGATTGAGTGAGTGATGTGTGCTATGGCTATGAGGGTTTTTTTCTTTGGCCTCAGTCTGGGCTCAGGCTTAGACTGAAATGTATTCATTTTATGTATTTTTTCACTGAAGTGACCTAAAGAATTAAAACATACATTCTGTAAAACACATGTTTCGTAGTTTTAAAGTTATAATGCACCAAACTAGTGGAACCAGTTTCAGTATAATGATGATAATGCTGAAAAGGTAGCAGTAAGTATGCTTACACTAATGAATTTAACATGCTAGCTTGATAGTACCAAGTAACAAACACTTACTTTTAGTGTATACTTCATAAAATGGCAAAAATTAACATGCTAACAAGATAGCAACAAGTATCAATATCAATGACATTTAGGGTTATACCTACAAAACTGACTAAATTGCTAACATGTTAACATTTAACTTCCTTTCATGTTAATGGTTAGCATGTCTAGCTCTAGAATGTCACAATAAGAACAGAAAGGGCTAAATGTCCCAAATAAGTTTAGCTTTTTAACTTAAGAATCGGTTGAGAAATGTGTTAGTTGTTTACAGACAAATGTTATTGACCCCATATCAAGATAATTGAACAGAGATGAGAAGAAAAAGGTGTCTATACCTTACAATAAAAGCAGCTTATCAGCATATCCATATACTATGGGTGTAACAATTGATTGATATATCGATTTGTATTCCTTAAATTTCAAGTATATCGATTTGTGCTTTGCAAGTTTGTATCGGCCATTAACTGTTGTTTATGTCTTTGTTTATATCCATAATTCATTCATATCTAACTGCCTTCCAAGAAAAACTGGAATTTGGGAAACTTCACCTATTGTGTCCAGTATCCACTATGTATTTCACAGTTGCACTGGTTGATTATTTTTTCGCTAAAAGGGTAATTTTTCGATTTTAACTCAGTGAATTGTTTCGGATCACATCATTCTAAAAAAAGAAAAAAAAAAATGTCCCTGAATCGTATCGGTAAACACAAATAACAAATCAAATCATTGTTTTAAAAGAATCATTACACCCCTATTTTAGACTTACAAAATTTGCAAAAACATTTAAAAGATAACATGCTAGCAAAACAGCACCAAGGAACAATATCAATGAATTTTAGGTCCATACCTACAAAATTGGCTAAACTTTTAAGAGTTAACATGTTAGCAAGGTATCACAACGTAAAAATATCAATGGCTTTTATTAGTGATGCCCGATAATATCGGGCTGCTGATATTATCGGCCGATAAATGCTTTATAATGTAATATCGGAAATTATCGGTTTCAAAAAGTAAAATTGATGACATTTTAAAGCACCGCTGTGTACGCGGACGTAGGGAGAAGTTCAGAGCACCAATAAATCTTAAAGGCACTGCCTTTGCATGCCGGCCCAGTCACATAATATTTACGGCTTTTCACACACACAAGTGAATGCCATGCATACTTGGTCAACAGCCATACAGGTCACACTGAAGGTGGCCGTATAAACAACATTAACAATGTTACAAATATGCGCCACACTGTGAACCCACACCAAACAAGAATAACAAACATTTCGGAAGAACATCGGCACCATAACACAACAGATCATATACCCAGACACGCTTGCAGCACTAACTCTTCCGGGATGCAACAATCTACACCCCCCGTTACCCCTTCCCACCGCAACACCCCCCACCCCGCCTACCTCAACCTCCTCATGCTCTCTCAGGGAGAGCATGTCCCAAATTCCTAGCTGCTGTTTTGAGGTATGTTAAAAAAAATAATGCACTTTGTGACTTCAATAATAAATATTTTCGATTTTTGCATTTTTTCCATAACTTGAGTTGATTTATTTTGGAAAACCTTGTTACATTGTTTAATGTATCCAGCGGGGCAATAAGAAAATTGCGCATAATAATGTGTTAATTCTACAACTGTATATATTGTTATTGGTTGATATCGGAATCGGTAATCAAAAGTTGGACAATATCGGAATATCGGATATATCGGCAAAAAAGCCATTATCGGACATCTCTAGCTTTTATCTTCATACCTACAAAATTGGCAAACATGCTAGCAAGATATTGCCAAGTAAAAATCTATAGCTAAAATATCCAGGACTTTTGGGTTTATACCAACAACATTTGCTAAAATACTAACAGTCAACATGCTACCAAGACAGCACCAAAGAACAATATCAATGACTTTTAGGTTCATAACTACAAAAACTTGCTAAAATTTTAACAGTTAACATGCTAGCAACGTATCACCAAGTAATAATATCAATGGCTTTTAATTTCCTACCAACAAAATTGTCTAAATTACTAACAGTTAAAATACTATCAAGATAGTGCCAGGTAAAAAACTATGACTATAACATCCATTGACTATAATATCCATATGACTAAAATATCCATGACATTTGGGTTTATGCCTACAACATTTGCTAAAATACTAACAGTCAACATTCTAGCAAGACAGCACCCAAAGAACAATATCAATGACTTTTAGGTTCATAACTACAAAATTGGCTAAACTTTCAACAGCTAACATGTTAGCAAGGTATCACAATGTAACAATATCAATGGCTTTTATCTTCATACCTACAAAATTGGCGAACATGCTAGCAAGATAGTGCCAAGTAAAAATCTATGACTATAACATCCATCCACTATAAAATCCATTTATAACTAAAATATCCATTACTTTTGGGTTTACACCAAAAACATTTTCTAAAATACTAACAGTCAACATGCTGGCATGACAGCACCAAGGAACAATATCAATGACTTTTGGGTTCACAACTACAAAAAATTGCTAAAATTTTAACACGCTAGCAGGGTATCACCAAGTCATATTATCAATAGCTTTTAGTTTCATACCTACAAAATTGGCTAAATTATGAACAGTTAAAATCCCAGAAAGATAGTGCCAAGTAAAAAACTATAACATCCATCGACTAATATCCATTTATGACTAAAATATTCATGACTTTTGGGTTTATACCTACCACATTTGCTAAAATACTAACAGTCAACATGCTAGGAAGACAGCACCCAAGGAACAATAACAATAACTTTAAGGTTCATAACTACAAAATTAGCTATAACACCAACAGTTAACATGCTAGCAAGATAGCGCTAATTCACAAACAATAACTTTTACTTTATACCTAATTAATTGGCTGAAATATCAGTAGTTAATATGCTAACAAGATATCACCAAGTATCAATATCAATGACTTTTAGATTCATACCTACAAAATTGCTAACATGTTAACTGTTAACATCCTTCCTTGTTGAGTTGTTGACTGTTATGCTAGTTAGCATGAAACATTAAGAACCGAAAGGGCTAAATGTCCTGAGTAGCCTGAGCTTTTTGACTTTGGAATCGTTTTGAATCGGTTGAGAAATGTGTTAGTTGTTAGACAAAAAAGTGTTAAAAAATGTTTTTAACATTGTTTATTTCTATTTATTTCACTTCCAGTTTATTTCCCTTGCAATGCTATACACGTCAAGATAAATGAACAAAGATGAGAGGAAAAAGGTGTCTGTACTTTACATTAAAAGCAGCTTATTAGCATATTACCACAACATTGTATCTGTGTGAATATCTTAAGAAGCTCATCGCTGCTGCAGGGTTGTTGTTTTCATGTCGGGGTCCCTGGGTGCCCAGGGAAATAAACAAAGTGGGGGAAGTAGAGCACAGTGTTCCCGAAGAGGGATGCAATTAATTATAGGTCAGTGTGAGCAGCTAGAGGCCATTGGGCACTTATTGGAGGAATGTCCAATAATTGTGTGAATGCTCCAAAGCATTCACACACATGGTTTTCTGCACCAAAATTCATCCATTTATTAAACTTCTTCGACTTCTCCAAATTTCGGCGTGCTCTACCTTCCACATTTTTCACCCGATTCAAACAGTTTCAACTTCAAACTGTTCAGCCTATTCGGGAATCGTGGGCTTTCCCGCGACAAATTCCAAAGATTCCCCGATTTCCCAGAATTCCAGGATTTCCGGGACATTTTTCAAACTTCCATATCATTCAACCGATTCAAACCACTCCACTTTCAACACTTTACACCATCCTGGAAATGGAAACAATATTTTTTCCAAGATTAAAAAAAAATTCCATGATTTTCCAGAATTCCTGTTTTCATAAGCCTTATTTCCACCCTTTCTTCTGGCGATTACTCTGCCCGCATTTTTCAACGCATTTCAACCGCTCTACCGTCAAAACATTCTTCTTAAACAGGACAAAAACCAAAGTTGTTTTTTGAACTGGAAAAATTCCCAGTTTTCCTGAAATCCCAAGAATTCCATAATACCATTTCTGAATATAACATGTTACTACTGCAACATTTCTCGACCGATTTGAAAAATTCCGAGACCAAACATTTTAACTCATTCAGACCATTCAAGTTTTTTTTACCATTTTCAAAAAAATTCCCTCTTTTCCCAAAATCCCCAAATTTTGGAGAAATTCCCATTGAAATCAAAGTTCCACAACTCCCACATTTTTCATCTGATTCAAACCGTTCCAACTTCAAAATATTCAGCCTGTTTGGGAATTATGTGCTGTACTTCAACCATTCTAAAAAAAATTCCAGGATTTCAGTTCAACTTCAGCATTGGAGCATTCACACGCAATTCCTTCAGCAAGTGCCTCATCTAGTTATCTAAATAATGTATTTTCGGGGAATGCCTAATTTATTTTTGCTTGTAGATCCATCCCATCCATTTTCTACCGCTTGTCCCTTTTGGCGTCACGGGAGGTCGCTGGAGCCTATCTCAGCTGCATTCGGGTGGAAGGCTTTGTACACCCTGGACAAGTCGCCACTTCATCGCAGTTGCTTGTAGATGTCATTTCAAAATATATAATTGTAATGGATTGTATTGTGTATGATAACTCCAAAAGGGATACATTATATACACTGTTTTGGTTGTATATCACGTTCTATTAGTTCTAAGACTAATGAGTATTGATCTGTTCATTTATAGCCACACAGTTGAGGCTCTTGCCCTTGCTCTTCTTCTTTAAGGTCCTTTGTGGTCTTTACTATTTAAGGACATAAAAGGTGTCCGCTAACTTTTTGCAGCTCAACGCCAAAAAAACGGAAATGCTGATTATCGGTCCTGCTAGACACCGACCTCTATTTAATAATACAACTCTAACATTTGACAACCAAACAATTAAACAAGGCGACACGGTAAAGAATCTGGGTATTATCTTCGACCCAACTCTCTCCTTTGAGGCACACATTAAAAGCGTTACTAAAACGGCCTTCTTTCATCTCCGTAATATCGCTAAAATTCGCTCCATTCTGTCCACTAAAGACGCTGAGATCATTATCCATGCGTTTGTTACGTCTCGTCTCGATTACTGTAACGTATTATTTTCGGGTCTCCCCATGTCTAGCATTAAAAGATTACAGTTGGTACAAAATGCGGCTGCTAGACTTTTGACAAGAACAAGAAAGTTTGATCACATTACGCCTGTACTGGCTCACCTGCACTGGCTTCCTGTGCACTTAAGATGTGACTTTAAGGTTTTACTACTTACGTATAAAATACTACACGGTCTAGCTCCATCCTATCTTGCCGATTGTATTGTACCATATGTCCCGGCAAGAAATCTGCGTTCAAAGGACTCCGGCTTATTAGTGATTCCCAAAGCCCAAAAAAAGTCTGCGGGCTATAGAGCTTTTTCATTTCGGGCTCCAGTACTCTGGAATGCCCTCCCGGTAACAGTTCGAGATGCCACCACAGTAGAAGCATTTAAGTCTCACCTTAAAACTCATTTGTATACTCTAGCCTTTAAATAGACTCCCTTTTTAGACCAGTTGATCTGCTGTTTCTTTTCTTTTTCTCCTATGTCCCACTCTCCCTTGTGGAGGGGGTCCGGTCCGATCCGGTGGCCATGTACTGCTTGCCTGTGTATCGGCTGGGGACATCTCTGCGCTGCTGATCCGCCTCCGCTTGGGATGGTTTCCTGCTGGCTCCGCTGTGAACGGGACTCTCGCTGCTGTGTTGGATCCGCTTTGGACTGGACTCTCGCGACTGTGTTGGATCCATTATGGATTGAACTTTCACAGTATTATGTTAGACCCGCTCGACATCCATTGCTTTCCTCCTCTCCAAGGTTCTCATAGTCATTATTGTCACCGATGTCCCACTGGGTGTGAGTTTTCCTTGCCCTTATGTGGGCCTACCGAGGATGTCGTAGTAGTTTGTGCAGCCCTTTGAGACACTAGTGATTTAGGGCTATATAGGTAAACATTGATTGATTGATTGATAATCTGAACTTAATTGTGAAATGTCAATTGCGGTGAAGATTACATTTAGACAGCAGTGATTGTCCATTTGTCTGCTAATAAAAAACATCTATAAAAGATCCTTCCATTCCAAGTTGTGTCTTCATTCAGGTCATGTGTGAGTAGTCAGTCTATTCTAACAGATGTCAAGCTCTTGACTGTTAAACTGACATGCCCCAAATTCATTTATCAGAATACCTAAACGCCTGAAAGAGATTATGTCGTTACAATTTAAAGGATCCATAGCGTCCGGATGACCGAAATTTCATTACCAAGTTCTCTTTTGCTATTTTTGCTCCCAAAAATTAATCTGGCAGTCTTTTTCCATAATACAAATTACCATACTTTCTGGGCTACAAGCGCACTATATTAAAGCCACACTTACCAAATTTTACAAACCCCAAACCAGTGAAGTTGGCACGTTGTGTAAATGGTAAATAAAAACAAAATACAATTACTTGCAAATTCTTTTCAATTTATATTCAATTGAATCGACTGCAAAGACAAGATATGAAATGTTTGCACTAAAATACTTTTTTTTTTTTTTTTTTTTTGCAAATAATCATTAACTTAGAATTCAATGGCAGAAACATTGCAAAAACAGTTTTTACCACTGTGTTACATGGCCTTTCCTTTTAACGACACTCAGTAAATGTTTGGGAACTGAGGAGACCAATTTTTGAGGCTTTTGAGGTGGAATTATTTCCCATTCTTGCTTGATGAACAGCTTTAGTTATTCAACAGTCTTCATATTGCGCCACACATTTTCAATGGGAGACAGTTTAATCCTCGCACTCTTTTACTGTGAAGCCACACTGTTGTAACAAGTGGAGAATGGGGCTATGCGTTGTCTCGCTGAAATAAGCAGGGGCGTCCATGAAAAAGACGTTTCTTGGTTTACATTTGTTGCTGCAAAACCTTTATGTGACTTCACGGATGTGGAAGTTACAAATGCCTTGGGCACTAATACACCCCCATACCATCACAGATGCTGGCTTTTGAACTTTGTGCTTATAACAATCCGGATAGTTATTTTCCTCTTTGGTCCGGAGGACACAACGTCCACAGTTTCAACTGTAGACTCGTCAGACCACCAAACACTTTTCCACTTTGCATCAGCCCATCTTAGATGAGCTCGGGCCCAGCGTAGCCGGCGGCGTTTCTAGGTGTTGTTGATAAATGGCTATCGTTTTGTATAGTAGAGTTTTAACTTGCACTTACAGATGTTGTGACGAACCATAGTTACTGACAGCGGTTTTTAGAAGTGTTCCTGAGCCAAGTTGAGGAGCATTCCTCAACTTGCTCAGTCTTTTTTGCCCCGTGCCAGCTTTTTTGAAACATGTTGCAGGCTTCGAATTCCAAATGAGCTGATATTTTCAAAAAAATAACAAATGTTACCAGTTCGAACGTTAAGTATCTTGTTTTTGCAGTTCATTCATTTGAATATAAGATGAAAATATTTTGCAAATCATTGTATTCTGTTTTTATTTACAATTTACACAACGTGCTAACTTCACTGGTTTTGCGATTTGTAGAATAAATAAATATTTTTTCATATATTACATTATATATACAAACAAATTGTCCAGTCCCACGTTGATTACATTAATAACCTGAAAAATGAGCTAAGGCACAATTAATAGATTTTTAAAAAATCTATCTTTGATCAATCCTGATGAATTATGAGTTAACTACTGACAAAATTTGATTAGTCACGATTAAGTTAGGATTACAGTGACAATTTTGTGAATTCTAAAACATTTTCTATGTACCCCTTTAATGCACCTTATAATCCTGTGCGCCTTTTGTAAGAAAATAGCCCAGATTGATTGATTGATTGAGACATTTATTAGTAGATTGCACAGTACAGTACATATCCCGTACAATTGAACACTAAATGGTAACACCCCAATAAGTTTTTCAACTTGTTTAAGTCGGGGTCCACGTTAATCAATTCATGACTAGACCCGCTCTCGGCAGTGTGCTCCATATGGTCCGGAAAATACTGTATTCTTCCAATGATACCTTAGGCAGGAACAATCTCTTTTTAAGAGAAGAAAATATTTTATTTGGTTAGTTTTTTCCACCAATTATGTATTCATATTACACCAAAACCCGCTATCTAATTAAATTCTGCCTTGAGTCAAATATTAAATGAAATATGTTTAGATTGTCAACCATCAGGTGATATAATCCACAAAGATTGAATGTAAGAAAATCTGAAACAGCTTCAACAAACAAGAAGAGTCCTGTTTCCTCCATTCACTTGTTTGTAGATAATAGGGCTGTAAATCATTGGGTGTCCCACGATTTGATTCAATATCGATTCTTGAGGTCACGATTCAATAATATATCAATTTTTTTTATTCGATTCAATTCTCGATTCAAAAACGATATTTTTCCGATTCAAAACGATTCTGTATTCATTCAATACATAGGATTTCAGCAGGATCTACCCCAGTCTGCTGACATGATAGCAGAGTAGTAGATTTTTAAAAAATATATATATTTTATTATTGTAAAGGACAATGTTTAATCAACTGATTGCAATAATGTAAATTTGTTTTAACTATTAAACTAACCAAAATTATGACTTATTTTATCTTTGTGAAAATATTGGACACAGTGTGTTGTCAAGCTTATGAGATGCGATGCAAGTGTAAGCCACTGTGACACTATTCTTTTTTTTATTTTTATAAATGTCTAATGATAATGTCAATGAGGGATTTTTAATCACTGCTATGCTGAAATTATAACTAATATTGATACTGTTATTGATAATATTCATTTTTATTTCACTACGTTTGGTTTGTTCTGTGTCGTGTTTGTGTCTCCTCAATTGATCTGTTTATTGCAGTTCTGAGTGTTGCTGGGTCATGTTTGGTTTTGGAATTGGATCGCATTGTTATGGTATTGCTGTGTAGTGGTTTGTTGGATTGATAAAAAAATAAAAAAATAAAAAATAAAATAAAAATCGACTTTTTAAAAATGGGAATCGATTCCGAATCGCACAACATATTAGATTAGATTCGTATTCGAATCGATTTTTTCCCACACCCCTCGTAGACAGTGTAAAACTCCTGTCACACAAATAAAATCAAGATTTTTTTCATGGAGTTGGCAAACCCTAAGGTTAACGTAGGGATGAATTATGTGCAAAAAGTAGCAATTTTGGGGTACTATTTTTCATTGAAAACCAAATCCTAGGAAAAGTGTGGGTAGTACAAAAATGAAGGTACTGCTCATCTCCTGTGGCAACTGTACTTTACTATACAAAATCATAACTAAGCTGCATAGGCAGACCTCAGCAGAGATGTGGTGAGATGGAAAGTCAATTTGCATGCATGAATACACAGCCGAATGCATAAATGTGTTTCAAAGACCAATAGCTCCACAAACGTTCATGAGAGTTCATAGCCGCACTTGACTTTTCTGAGCCGTCTAGGTCAAGTTATCTACGCTGACTTCATCCGTTAGTGAAATTAACCGTAAGAAAATGTGGTCTGCAACTGCCATTCATGAAGAAAATAACCCCTCAGCCTGGTGCTTTAGACCTCGCTGATTCCCACATCAAAGGGACATTTCCAGGGGGGGTGGAGTTAGAAAATACCAAACCCAGAAGCATGGAGTGTCGCCCTGCTACATGCCTGCAGTGGGGGCCGAGACCAATTAGGTCTTAATTGAGTGTCGGAGTGAAAGGGGGCCATTCAGCTGCACCCTCTTTCACCCTGTTAGCCAGAGACAAGCATGCTTTGTGACACATGCAAACACTGATCTGGAGGCATTCCGCTCACCCGACCCACTTATGGCAGACAAGGACCGGGCCATAGGGCTAGCCTAGGTCACATCTCAAAAACATGTCCCTCACATGCTGTGCCACAAAGAAGTGCATGATTTATGTTTCGCAAAGAATTGAGTTAATGGTTTGGATTGTGCGACGGATAAAGACAAGCATGTGGGGTTGACCAATGCAAGGGTTGCCATCTGCAGATTGAAAAAAAAATGGAATCGTCCTGCTTAGAGCTAAAACGGGACATACTTGTAAAACATTTGTACGCATGTACATCGCTCAAAAGGCCTACTGAAATGAGATTTTCTTATTTAAACGGGGATAGCAGGTCCATTCTATGTGTCATACTTGATAATTTCACGATATTGCCATATTTTTGCTGAAAGGATTTAGTAGAGAAAATCGACGATAAAGTTGGCAACTTTTGGTCGCTCTTAAATCCCTGCCTTTCCCGGAAATGGTGCGCGTGACATCCACCCATTGATTACAAACATGGACGCCAGCAGCGCGAGAGATTCTGACCGAGAAAGCGACAATTTCCCCATTAATTGGAGCGAGGATGAAAGATTCGTGTTTGAGGATATTGATAGCGACGGACTAGAGAAGAAAAAAAAAAAAAAAGCGACAGCCCCGGGCGACGGCTAAGTGAGCGTTTCAGATGTAATTAGACACATGTACTAGGATAATTCTGGAAGATCCCTTAACTGCTTATTGTTTTAATAGTGTTTTAGTGAGATTTTAAAGATTGTAAAGACATACCTCGAGGTCGGATGGCTGCGTTGAACACACTGTGTCTCAGAGAGAAGCCGAGGAGCTAAGCTCTCAGCTGCTGCAGAACGACGAACAATCCACGGATGTCGTCGGTAAGATATATATCACAATTTCCCCATCCAAAAACATGCTGGTTGACGTAGAGAAAACATGTTCGCTTGACCGCTCTGCTTTCACAACAAACAAAGAAACGCCGGCTGGGTCTCGGTGCTAAAGACAGATGGAATCCACCACTTTCCACCAACAGCATTGTTCTTTATAGTCTCCATTATTAAATGAACAAATTGCAAAAGATTCAGCAACACAGATGTCTAAAATACTGTATAATTATGCGGTTAAAGCAGACGACTTTTAGCTGTGTGCGTGCGCAGCGCTAATATTTCCTCACAGTCCGTGACGTCACGCGTGTACGTTCTAATTCCGCGACGTTTTCAACAAGAAACTCCCGGGAAATTTAAAATTGCAATTTAGTAAACTAAAAAGGCCGTATTGGCATGTGTTGCAATGTTAATATTTCCTCATTGATATATAAACTATCAGACTGTGTGGTGGGTAGTAGTGGGTTTCAGTAGGCCTTTAAGACCTTCAGTATATCAGTGTGTGGAATTAAATTATGGAATGGATTAAGCAAATAAATCAATGTACTAATATGATCCACTTCAAGAAACTCTTCAAACTTTAGGTGTTTACAAAGTATAAAGAAGAATACCCGTGACAAACATTCTGAATTAATTTAATCCATCCATTCTTTTCAAGATATTCATACTTATCTCACAATATGAAGAATAACATACAACATTATACATCACAAATTCCAGTTTCTCGATTCAACATGTTCGAAAAGGAGTAGGAGGAGGCAGAGCTTATTTAATTCTACCCCTTTTCCTTTACATAGAAGTTTCTAACACTTTTGTTCACTTCATGTTCTCATTATATTCACAATATGCCCCATAAGTAATAATAAAAACAAATATATAAAAAAATAATTAGTGAAGTAAGTTTCATCCATCCATTTTCTACCTTTTATTCCCTTTGGGGTTGCGGGGGGGCGCTGGTGCCTATCTCAGCTACAATCGGGCGGAAGGTGAGGTACACCCTGGACAAGTCACCATCTCATCGCAGATAGACAGACAACGTGAAGTTGTGACAACGTGACAAGATGGTGACTTGTCCAGGGTGTACCCCGCCTTCCGCCCGATTGTAGCTGAGATTAGCACCAGCGCCCCCCCCCCCCCCGCAACCCCAAAGGGAATAAGAGGTAGAAAATGGATGGATGAAACTTACTTCACAAATTTTTTTTTATATATTTGTTTTTATTGTTATTACTTATGGGGCATATTGTGAATAAAATGAGAACATGAAGTGAACAAAAGTGTTAGAAACTGCTATGTAAGGGAAAAGGGGTAGAATTAAATAAGCTCTGCCTCCGCCTACTCCTTTTCGATCATGTTGAATCGAGAAACTGGAATTTGTGATGTATGATGTTGTACGCATGCATGTTCAAAATAAACTCAAACACTTATTACTGTCAGGTTAAAAAACTGTCTAAAATAGTACGTTCCATTCAACGCCTGCATGTATGTGCAAGTATGTTAGACTCTTCTTTTGTCGGGTGTGGACTATTTTGCGAGTAATAATCAAAATAGTTCACAAGGGAATCTTACAGCGTTGGTGTCACTCCCGCAAAAGCACAGTCGATTGACTGCGTACTTTGAGTCGGTGCCTCCACAAGCAAGCTTCGGCATAAGTGACCCCAGATGAAGAATTATTCACTTTCTTTATAGCAAAAGAGCCTACAAGTCCAATGGTTGAGCGAGTCCATGGTCAATTCTCACGAGGGTAGGATGCCAGAGCAAAGGAAATAGAAAAAGAGGTGATGAAGAGGGGAGACACTTGAGTGGCTCCATCCATCGATGAGGGGAATCTTTTTTGTCAAAATGATGTACAACTAATTAAAATTATTACGCTGGGATAGGCTCCAGCACTTCCCCCGTGACCCTGAGAGGGACAAATGGTAGAAAATTGAATGGATGGATTAGAATTGAAAAATATTCATTTTTAAGGCTAGTCCCTCCTTTTCAAGATTTTAACCTTTGCGCCATTATTTAGCTTTTAAAGAACATACCATATTTTTCGACCAAAAAGGCGCACCACATTGTAAGGTGCACTACCGATGAGCGGGTCTATTTTATACAAAAGGTGCACTGGATTATAAGGCGCATGAAATAGGTCATATTTTTTTTTTTTCTCCATTTAAAACGTTTCCGTGTGGTCTACATAACATGTAATGGTGGTTGTTTGGTCCAAATGTTGCATGGATTAGGTTTTACAGATCAAGCCGTTTTCTGACCGTCTCTTCAGGATGTGCCGTTTTGTGGGCGGTCTTTCTGACTTACTGCCGGCAATGCGAACCAGGCTCTGACACTGATCATACAGGGAGCGGACCGCCACAATCAGGTGGTCCGATACCCCATAGGTCCGGTCCGATCCGGTGGCCATGTACTGCTTGCCTGTGTATCGGCTGGGGACATCTCTGCGCTGCTGATCCGCCTCCGCTTGGGATGGTTTCCTGCTGGCTCCGCTGTGAACGGGACTCTCGCTGCTGTGTTGGATCCGCTTTGGACTGGACTCTCGCGACTGTGTTGGATCCATTATGGATTGAACTTTCACAGTATCATGTTAGACCCGCTCGACATCCATTACTTTCCTCCTCTCCAAGGTTCTCATAGTCATCATTGTCACCGATGTCCCACTGGGTGTGAGTTTTCCTTGCCCTTATGTGGGCCTACCGAGGATGTCGTAGTGGTCTGTGCAGCCCTTTGAGACACTAGTGATTTAGGGCTATATAAGTAAACATTGATTGATACTCTCGGAGCACTCTCCACAGGACTTCCCTAGGGACACGGTCGAATGACTTCTCCGAGTCCAAAAAAAACACATGAAAACTGCTTGGGCAAACTCCCATGCATCCTCAAGGATCCTGCCGAGAGTATGGAGCTGGTCCACGGTTCCACGACCAGGACGAAAACCACATTGCTCCTCCTGAGTCCGAGGTTCGGCTATCCGACGTAGCCTCCTCTCCAGTATAGCTGAAAAGACCTTACCCGTAAGGCTGAGGATAGAGATCTCATGATTGTTGAAACACACCCTCCCTTTCCCCTTTCTAAATAGAGGAACCACCACCACAGTCTGCCAAAGGCACCGCAACTGATGGCCACACAATGTTGCAGAGGGATTTTATTTATAAATCGCTTTTCTTTAGCGACTCGAAGCACTTCACATAGTCAAACCCATTGTCTAAGTTACATTATAAAATATGTGTTTTATTAAGACATTTAAATTGTTCTTTTTTTTATCTTTTACTATAATAAAAGTGTAATGTCACCAATATTAAGAGTGGTGTCACTTTCACAAGATGAAGTATCACTATCATAAAGTGTAGTGTCACTATCAAAAAAATGTAGAATAACTATCATAAAGTGTAGTGTCTCTATGGTTATTCTCAGAACGTTGGCAATGGTTCAGAATTTTTATGAGGTAGTGATTGGACATTGTTTTGCTGAAAGGGAGTAGCAAAACTTGAGGTGTTAACACCTGAACTAGGACTAGGTCTATCGTATTATCGTTGCGATACGTGGGCTCATGTACTATTTGAGTAAGACCACAACTGTCGATTACAGTCTGCAGCGCCATGCTCGGAGGGTCTAACGATTCATATGAACATTAAAATCGGCCATTAGAACTATATTATCTACATGAGTAACTTGGTCAGCAAGAAACTGAGAATTTGCTGATAAAGTCTGTATAAAGCCCAGCGGAGCAACAGACCTCATTGTCAGAACGTAAAATTAATTATATGTATTACTTAGGCAAGGGCTAAGGTTAGCAACAGAGATTAGTGCAACCCATCCACACCTTTTAAGGGGACGAGCTACATGTGAACACGTATAGTTAGGAGGAGATGCCTCGTTAAGCGGAAACAATTCATTTGGTTACAACAAAGTCTCACTGAGGACGATGACGCTAAGATCATTGCCTGATTATCTAACAGCGCTTTGGCAGACAATGATCTGATACAAAAAAAAATGCATACTAGCAGTACTCGTACAAGTAATGTTAATAAGATTACGTCTACCTCCGGTAGTGAGTCTCAAATGCCTGCGAGCACATCTCCGAATTGATATAATGGGAATCTGGAAATTACTTGCCAGGTGCTGCAGTTGATTTGTTACCCCATATTTTTCCACCTCAGCAGGAGACATAAGCACCATTGGCACAGTAGCAAAAGAAAAAACACTTTGGGCCTGATTTACTTAAGGTTGGCGTGTACTTAAACACATACAAACCTGATCGTATACGCAAAGTTGATGTAATAAAGCTGTGCAAAATATGCTGATCATCAAAACGGCCACAATGCAGAGAGGAGAAAATACAAATATAATTATTTAGCGCGCCGGATGTGATTCATCAACAACGCCGTTTCGCGAGCACATTTTAGCGTTTTATTTAGCAGGTGTCTGAAGAAATGGCGTCTCCGGCATTAAAAGTTGAGTGGGGCAGAAGAGTGGGCACTTTACATCCACAAGCAGCAAAACCTACAAAATAAATTCCAATTAAATGCAAGACCCCAATCAATTTTTATTCATAGCCTTACAAATTAACGCTATGAAAAAAACCTTTGAATGGTTCAAAATAGAAATGCTAATCACCATTGTTGTTGATTTATTGAATAGAAAGGTTGCACATCGATCTTCCATCTGGGCAAACTAATCAATAACCCGCCAGCCAATTATCCATGAATTGATCCATAATTCATTTTCAATGGACAGCAGAGCCAGTGCGTTTAATCTCTGCTGCCCTGTTGTGTTTCTTGTAGATGTATTGATCCTCTGCAGTGTTGGTAAGTTTTTCTCCAGCCATGTCCACTCGAACATGGGGAGTATAAAAAAAATGCATATTTAAGGTTAAAAATGATCTCCATCCACACATGGGTAGTTTCAAAAGTGTCTCTGTCTACACACAAACGCATACACCTGCTGTCATGCACATTTTGTCCAATAAAGCCTGAAAAAAGCAGCAACTGCTGACTTAGTGGCATTACACATCCTTTTAGCTTTATTTTGATATACTAGACATACACTGACATGTACATTATCTTTAAAACCAGCCTGCACTTACACAGAGCCTGGGGAACATTATGAATCTTTTAGCACACATTCAGGCCTGTGCTGCTGAAACCCAACACTGATAGAATTACAACATGATTAATCAGCAACATGGTGATATATTACATGTACAGAGAAGTGTGCATTATTTATAAAATCAGCATGCACTAACGAGTCAAGGAAACCATGTTTAAGTGCCTCAAGCGCACAGACGTGCACGTGTACCGCTGCAAAAGTCACGTGGAAATATAAAGCATTTGAAAATCGGTATAGTGATAGAGTACATGTGCAACGGAGTGTATACTGTCTTTAAGATCAGTACACACTACAAGGAGGATGCTACATCATATTTCTTTGTAGTTGCTTGGTATGTTTTTACGCACGTGCGGTTCCATCTACTAACTTGAATTCATGATCTGTCTTTAAAGGGAAATATTATCAAAATTTCAGAAGGGTTAAAACCAATAAAAATCAGTTCCCAGGGGCTTATTTTATTCTTCGAAATTTTTTTCAAAATTTTACCCGTCCCGGAATATCCTTAAAAAAAGCTTTAAAGTGCTTGATTTTCACTATTTGCTTAAGCCACTGTCCATTTCCTGTGACGTCACATAGCGATTCCAATACAAACAATGGCGAATAGCACAGCAAGATATAGCGACATTAGCTCGGATTCAGACTCGGATTTCAGCAGCTTAAGCGATTTAACATATTATGCATGTATTGAAACAGATGGTTGGAGTATGGAGGCAGATAGCGAAAACGAAATTGAAGAAGAAACTGAAGCTATTGAGTGAATAGCTATTGACGCTATTCGGCCATCTTTGCGTTAGCATCGCCGGTAAAATGTGCAGACCAACCTATCAGGACTTTCTCATTGACACTGGATCAACTTAAATCAGTCGATTGGAAAGTGTTTGTTTCACGTTAAATGTGAGTGGAAGTAAATGCTGGATGTAAATATAGTTTCAAATGTACATACAGGTAGTCTACATAGCACTATGGCATCGATTAGCTGGCAGTCATGCCGCGACCAAATATGTCTGATTAGCACAAGTCAATAACATCAAAAACACTCAACTTTGTGATTTTGTTGACTTTATCGTTGGGAATGCATCTGCTTTGAGTGTCGCAGGATATCCAGACAGTTTTTGCCATCTCTGTGCCATCTCTGTCGTAGCATCGCCGGTAAAAACCAAACGGGGGACTTTTGCATCTCTTGACACTGGAGCAACTTAAATCCGTCGATTGCTAAGTGTTTGTTTGGCATTAAATGTGGATGGAGGGAAAGGCTAGATGTAAATATAGCTACAAATAAGGCATAATGCTGCAATATGTACACACAGCTAGCCTAAATAGCATGTTAGCATTGATTAGCAAGCCGTGCTAATCGATGCACATTCTACGTAAATCAACTTGAATCCGTCCCTGATCGTGTTGTTACACCCTCCGACAACACACCATGAGGCATGAGTCTGCAAGGTATCGGAAATCAGTCGAAAAAAACGAAAATAACAGAGCTGATTTGACTCGATGCGTCTGAAGTGTAGGGAAAAATGGCGTTGTGTACCGATGGGACGTCACGTTCCGACGTTGTCGCTCGGAGAGGCATAAACAGAAAGGCGTTTAATTCGCCAAAATTCACCCATTTAGAGTTCGGAAATCGGTTAAAAAAATATATGGTCTTTTTTCTGCAACATCAAGGTATATATTGACGCTTACATAGGTCTGATGATAATGTTCCCCTTTAAATAAGGACTAGAAACACAAGATAATGTTTCACCTTTCCTATGACACAGAGCAAAAAGTATTGCTTGTCCCATCAGGTATCCAAAACAACCGACTGTCAGTGCTGGCAGGAGTGTCGCAAAGCCCATTTTGATGTATTTTTTAAAATAATGTAGAGTGAAAATAGCATGTTTACATTCAAACATACAGTAAGTTTTCTTATAGTGTGATTAAAGGCAGCAAGGCAGTTTGTTGAGCTTTGGAAATGACACCGCACAACTGTCGACACAAGTCTCCGTTTGTGCCGTACACGCGCATACGCTAAGCGGAGAGTTTTGGAACTCTACACTTTGGCCAGCGTTTGCAAAAGTCTGCTTTTTAAAAAGACAAATGTATGCGTTTGCGTGTGGATCAGATGCCTAAACGCAGAGAGATGTATGCGTTTAAGTGTGGACGTGGCCTCACACTCGGCTGTGACAGAGTGTTGCCAGCATGCAACTCAGTGACTGCAAAGGGACTTCTGCTCAGTTTCTAGCTTAACTTTATTCCAAATTGGTCATATTTTATTTGCTGCTTCAAATTCAGCACTTGGAAATGGTTTGCTGAACTTACTGAAATGTGTGCTGTCCACGAGGTGTGCTATAGTGTGATTGTTCTTGCAAAATCTCTCCTTTACTTGAGCAACCACGGTATCACAAGCTTCCTTCATAACTGCCGCAGTGTTTTTCTCCTGCGCTGCCTCTGTCTCTTGAACGATGTCATCCACTTTTTCTCTCAGTCGACTCACAATGTCTTTGAAGCTGTGCATGATGATCACACAGTCAGTTAGCCACGTTTTTCTTTTGAACCATTTGGGGTTCAAGGAGCGGGTTTTGTCCTCTCCTGTTTGAACAATGTTAAAATCCACCGGCTGATGCGGTCCCAAATGTTTAATTTTTTGTACCCTTTATCAACAAATCTACTTAATTCTTATTGTTGGTTTGTTTTTGATTGTCTTTTGGCTCCCAATAAAAAACAATCTAGCAGGCTGTTACATTCTGCCATCTGCCAAAACTGAGCGTGTTGATTACGTCTTGACGTTACGTATATCATTACAATATATTGATTGGTTGATTTTGGCTTTGGGGACATGTTAAGTGAGCCCCAAGGCCGTCTACTTAGAGCAGTATAGGACATGCGCACAATGATTTTAGTGGCTCATTAAACAAGCAGTCCTTTTCAGAAAAATAGGTCATTGAGCTTGGCTTTGGTAAAGCCTTTGTAGTACTATGCATAAGTGTTTATAAAGAAATTGCCTTAGTTACATAATTGGTATTCATTAAATATTTATATTCTTGATAAAATTATGTTATAGATTAATACTGTATAAAGAAGACCAATTACCTCCAGTTATTTTGAGCCTGCATCGTGCTCAATAGCGCTGTCTGGTGCGGCCAGGCCTCACCTGATAGCGCTATTGTCAAAACTCTTACCATCTTCTCAATGGTGGTGGCCCCTGGCTAGCACATTAAAGCTAAGCTAGCTTGGAATTGAGGAATAAAATGTAAAAAATAAAAACAGTATATGCTTTGGATAATTCAATACGACTAAAACTATGTTGGAGAAGGGCTAAAAAAAACATAACGCTGTGCACAGCCGCCAAAGAAAGCACTGCTTAACCCACAGGAAGTGACGTCACCTGGACAACAGACAAAAGTTCACGCTATATTCATTCTCTGCTTAGAGACCTAACCTTCTCTCCGACCTCCTGCTAAACTACCGGCCGGTGTCACACCTCCCGTTTATCTCGAAAATCCTCGAAATAATTGTAGCAGAGCAGCTAAATGAACGCTTGGCATCTAACAAGCTTTGTGCACCCTTTCAGTCCGGTTTCAGGGCAAATCCCTCTACGTAGGTGGCCATCGTAAAGGTGACCATCCATCCATCTATTTCCTACCGCTTGTTCCTTTTTGGGTCGCGAGGGGTGTTTGTGCCTATCTCAGCTGCATGATTAAAGTGTAGTGTCACTATGATTAAAGTGTAGTGTCACTATGATTAAAGTGTAGTGTCACTATGATTAAATGGGAACATTATCACCAAACCTGTGAAAGCGTCAATATATACCTTGATGGTGCAGAAAAAAGACCATGTTTTTTTAACCGATTTCCGAACTCTAAATGGGTGAATTTTGGCGAATTAAACGCCTTTCTGTTTATCGCTCTGGAGGCGTTGACGTCAGAATGTGACGTCGCCGAGGTAATACAGCCGCCATTTTCATTTTCAACACATTGTAAACATTGGGTCTCAGCTCTGTTATTTTCCGTTTTTTCGACAATTTTTTGGAACCTTGGAGACATCAAGCCTCGTCGGTGTGTTGTCGGAGGGTGTAACAACACCAACAGGGAGGGATTCAAGTTGCACCACTGGCCCAGAGATGCGAAAGTGTCTGCCGCCAGACCCCCATTGAATGTGCGGGAGTGTCTCCACATTTTATCGGCGATGACAGACATGGCACAGAGATCTATGGATAACCTGCAGATACATTTGCAACGATAAAGTCAATGAAATCACAAAGGTGAGTTTTGTTGATGTTGACTTATGTGCTAATCAGACATATTTGGTCGCGGCGTGACTGCCAGCTAATCGATGCTAACTTGCTATTTACCGGCGGCGCTAAAGCAGACATGGCACAGAGATGTATGGATAACCTGCAGATGCATTTGCAACGATAAAGTCAACGAAATCACAAAGGTGAGTTTTGTTGATGGTGACTGCCAGCTAATCGATGCTAACATGCTACGCTAATCGATGCTAACATACTATTTACCGGCGGTGCCAAAGCAGACATGGCACAGAGATATATGGATAAACCGCAGATGCTTTTGCAACTATATTACGTTTCCTTCCACCCACATTTGATGCAAAAAAAACACTTACCAATCGAAGGATTTAAGTTGCTCCAGTGTCACGAGATGCGAAAGTCCTGATCGTTTGGTTCGCACATTTTACCGGCGATGCTAACGCAGCTATTCGGCCATGCTATGGCTATGAATAGCGTCAATAGCTATTCGCTCAATAGCTTCAGTTTCTTCTTCAATACTTTCATACTCCAACCATCCGTTTCAATACATGCATAATCTGTTGAATCGCTTAAGCCGCTGAAATCCGAGTCTGAATCCGAGCTAACGTCGCTATATCTTGCTGTGGTATTCGCAATTGTTTGTTTACATTGGCAGCACTGTATGACGTCACAGGGAAATGGATAGTCGCATCGCGAATAGTGAAAATCAAGCACTTTAAAGGTTTTTTTAGGGATATTCCGAGACCGGTAAAATTTTGAAAGAAATTAAAAAAAATACAACAAGACACTGGGAACTGATTTTTATTGTTTTTAACCCTTTTGAAATTGTGATAATGTTCCCCTTTAAAGTGTAGTGTCATTATCACAAAGTGTATTGTCACATTCACACAAGTGTAGTGTCACTATCATACAAGTGTAGTGTCACTATAATTAAAGTGTAGTGTCACTATGATTAAAGTGTAGTGTCACAAGTGTAGTGTCACAATATTAAAGTGTAGTGTCACAATATCAAACACTAGTTGTATATTTAAATTGTCAAACCAATGCAAACACTTATATCAACACTACAACACATGGAGACTTGGTTGCTTTGTTGGGTCTGCTCCTGTCTCTGGCCATGCTCCCTCCACCCCAGCGGACGATGGCGTGGAACACCGCAGAGGCCACCACAGTTTATATGTTTATTTTACTTTTATTCATAGCTGTATGTCGAAGTGTCTGGTTGCATCAGCTCCGCTACTTTAATGTCTTTAATGTCCTTTGTGTTCTTTGATGTTTGATGTCTCCCTCTTACACACATGTGAGAGGGATGTGTACCATGGCTATGAGTTGTTGTTTTTTTTTCCCTTGACCTCAGTTTGGACCCCCTTTCCAGGGCCTAGGTTTAGACTGATTTTTTTTATTTTATTTTAATCTTCTATCCCCCCCCGCCCCCCCCCCCCACCTGTTTACCTGTATCTCATCTTTTTTGTAAGGGGCGCTGGAAGCCGGCAGACCCGTCAGCGATCCTGTTCTGTCTCCCTGTAATGTTTGTCTGATCTTGAATGGGATTGTGCTGAAAATTTTAATTTTCCTGAAGGAACTCTCCTGAAGGAATGAATAAAGTACTATCTAATCTAATCTAATCTAATCTAATCTACAAATATTGATTTTTTAAAGTCATGTTAATCAGGACCAAGGTCTGTTTAGGACAAATATAGAGTAAGTTGGGGAGAAACAGCAGTAAGGGAGGTATACTAAAGTATAAGAAATGATCTTGTATGACCAAACCTTGTCACTCTGCTCTCTGGAACAAACGTTTCTGGGATGATATATTTGATAGAATGTCAAGGAAAATGTCCATATTTGACTAAAACCATCCGAAACCTTCCCTCAGCCCCCCAAAAGAGGGAAGCCTCTGCATGCGACAACACTAGTTATGTGAATTCACAGCACTCGTCGAACGTCTGTTTTCTCCCTTGATCTGTTGGACGAAACGATGAATTTCCCAACAAGTGAGCGTGCGTTTGAGCAAAGATTACAGATTACAGAGCGAGAGGATTTACATTCCCTGGGAGCCAAAGTGTGTCCAGCATGAAGCAGCACGGTGCCAGGCAACCAAAGCTCTCTGTTTACTGAACGAGGGACCGCAGGCGCTCAGAACCAGAGAAGGAGATTTCCCCCCATTTCCTTTGTGGTTGTGGAGCTCTGTGGTGAACTCGCCACAATCTGACCTTTAGCCCAAATGGTGAGGCCTTCAAAGCCTGCGTGGATAAACATCAGTAGCTAAAGCCTGTCATGATCGCTGCATGAATTAATGTCAGGAGATCAATGAAGGATTTACAATGTCAAGCTGCTAAATCCTTCCCTTGGTTCCCATTAACAGCCTGACGGATGAGCGCTGACACTCTTTTAAGTTTGAAGATCAGCGTATCACAATCACGGAACAATCCATGAGCAAAAATCTTACAATATACAAAAGTATATCAATCATTGATTACAGGTTGAATGCAATGGTTTCAATTAGTTTGTATCAGTGATAATTACCTAATTAGGGGGCCACATTATCAGAAAGCTAAGGACCAGGGGGCCGGACTTCTCCCTTTACTGTTATTAGTACTAGATTAGATTAGATTAGATAGTACTTCATTCATTCCGTCAGGAGAGTTCCTTCAGGAAAATTACAATTTTCAGCACAATCCCATTCAAGATCAGACAAACATTACAGGGAGACAGAACAGGATCGCTGACGGGTCTGCCGGCTTCCAGCGCCCCTTACAAAAAAGATGACATACAGGTAAACAGGGGGGGTGGAGAAAAGAATAGAAGATTAAAATCAAATAAAAAAATAAAAAAATCGGTCTTAGCCTGGGCCCTGGAGTGGGGGTGCAGACTGAGGCCAAGGGGAAAAAAACAACAACTCATAGCCATGTGTGTAAGAGGGAAACATCAAACATCAAAGAACACAGAGGACATTAAAGACATTAAAGCATCAGATACAAGCAGACACTTCTACATACAGCTATGAATAAAAAGTAAAATAAACATATACACTGTGGTGGCCTCTGCGGTATTCCACGCCATCGTCCGCTGGGGAGGAGGGAGCATGGCCAGAGACAGGAGCAGACCCAACAAACTAGCGTCTTCTACGGTAGATATGTGATTTTGGTCTATTTAGTTTTTAGTTACAGGAGTGCCCTGCTGTTTTTAAGGACATTCTGCCAAAAAGCGAGTCAAAGATCATCTCTATGACCGCACTCTAGTATTTTTAAGAATCTAAAATGAGTCTCTTCTAGATTTTTTGAACTGAACTCGTGGGTCACTGGGTGAATAGCCCGAATGATGAAAAAGAGAGGACCTTAAATGAAACCCTTAGTTGAGTTCAAAACTTGGGAGACAAACATTTTTGCAGCAAATTCCTAAAAACACTAGAGTGCTCCTGTTGTATAGGGGAACTTGGACCACTGTAAACACATTGGAAGATTCTTGCGTTGACATTTTAACCTTGCTAATGTGCCCTAAACGAAGTACACTATGTGCTAGAAGACAACGCCACCCTCAATTGAAAGGATGAGGAATCTCAATAGCGAATTACTAATATTTAGACCAGCACAATATCCCCACGTAAGCTGCCCAGAATGACCAGGATGACAGAGGCTGATGTACAAATATAAGGAACAATTTTATTACTTCAATACAGAAGCAACAATTACCACAGGAGGAGTCTGGTGTAGGGGAGTTACCACATAAAGTCTGATGGGCTGCAGCGTAGGTCAACGGGCAATGGCTAGTAGGGTTAGGGCTACCCAGGAGGCTAGGCCAGAAAGGGTTAATGATGGTAGGTCCTAGTCAGAAGGCTCAAGGCCGGAGTCAGCAACTCGCGGCTCTCGAGTCATATGCGGCACTTTAGTACCGCCCTAGTGGCTCCCTGGATCATTTTTCAAAAATAATTGAAAATAGAAAAAGATGGGGGGAAAATATTTTTTGGTTTAAGTATGTTTTATGTTTGAGGACAAACATGACACAAACCTTCCCAATTGTTAGCAAACCCACTGTTTAATATGTTTGTGTGTATTTTTCACTGATGAGAGCATTTGGTGAACATCGTTTTGTCGTACTAATTTCGGAAGCTCTTGAACTCACCATATTGTGGACAGTGTTTTTTTAACATGTTTGTTTATATGTAAAATCTTCCACTCCTTCTTTGTCTCATTTTGTCCACTTTAAGTTTAATTCTGTGCGTGAATGCACAACGGTGAGATTTGTTGATGTTATTGACTTGTTAGAGTGCTAATCAGGCATATTTTGTCAGCTGCAAGCTAATCAATGCTAACTATATTTAGGCTAACTGTATGTACATATTGCATCATTAAGCCTCATTTGTGGGTATATTTGAGCTCATTTAATATCCTTTACTTTTATCCTCTTTGTATAGAAGTTAGTTTTGCATGTTTCATGGCACAAATCTGTATGTAATATTGGCTGCATTTCAGATAGTTGTGTGCCATGTTGTTCCAGACCACTGCAAACATTACCCAGCTTGGCAAAGATTGTAATAAATGAAAAGAAGACAGCATGCCGTTTCCTTTAACTTGGACACACACGTCTATACCTTTGGTCCTTAAAAGCAAGTAATTTCAAGGAGTTATCTTACCTTCTGAGAAGCCTCTGATTTACTAATGGCTTCTAATATTGTAAAACTGTGTAGAATAAATATCAAATTTCAACATTTCTGTCAAAAAAGAAAAGGGTGGAATGCCATCTCCGGGTTGGGGAGGAGACACTGCCCCAAGTGGAGGAGTTCAAGTACCTAGGAGTCTTGTTCACGAGTGAGTGGATCGTGAGATCGACAGGCGGATCGGTGCGGCGTCTTCAGTAATGCGGACGTTGTACCGATCCGTTGTGGTGAAGAAGGAGCTGAGCCGGAAGGCAAAGCTCTCAATTTACCGGTCGATCTACGTTCCCATCCTCACCTATGGTCATGAGCTTTGGGTCATTACCGAAAGGATAAGATCACGGGTACAAGCGGCCGAAATGAGTTTCCTCCACCGTGTGGCGGGGCTCTCCCTTAGAGATAGGGTGAGAAGCTCTGCCATCCGTGAGGAACTCAAAGTAAAGCCGCTGCTCCTTCACATCGAGAGGAGCCAGATGAGGTGGTTCGGGCATCTGGTCAGGATGCCACCCGAACGCCTCCCTCGGGAGGTGTTTAGGGCAGTTCCAACCGGTAGGAGGCCACGGGGAAGACCCAGGACACGTTGGGAAGACTATGTCTCCCAGCTGGCCTGGGAACGCCTCGGGATCCCCCGGGATGAGCTAGACGAAGTGGCTGGGGAAAGGGAAGTCTGGGTTTCCCTGCTTAGGTTGTTGCCCCCGCGACCCGACCTCGGTTAAGCGGAAGAAGATGGATGGATGAATGGAACATTTCTGTCAAAAAAGATTTGCTTCAGCCTGCGACACAATAATTTTGCTATTATGGCTAATATAGACACTTACGACATGTGTTGCCTTCATTATAAGACTTATATACGCCTTTTCATTTTTTGCGGCTCCAGACCGATTAGTTTTTTGCAATTTTGGTCCAATATGGCTCTTTCAACGTTTTGGGTTGCCGACCCCTGCTTTAAGGCCAACAGGGGCCATGCCATCCACTGCAAGTCCACAGCACACAAACTAATAGTGCTTAACCAAAAATTCAAATGATAGGTAAGAATATAATGAATTCAAATAAAACAAACTATAAAGCAAATATGCAATCTAACTGACTTAGGTTAAGCCTGTATGCCTATAACACTCACACCATTGTACATGGGCCCGAATAAAAAAAATCTTTACATTGGCACAGGTTTACGGTGGGAAAAACAGTGAGAAATAGTGCGCTATATCTTGCACTCCTCCCTTTGGACAGGTATCATGACAATAGTAAAAAGCAATACAATTCCATCCATCCATCCATTTTCTACCGCTTATTCCCTTTCGGGGTCGCGGGGGGCGCTGGCGCCTATCTCAGCTACAATCGGGCGGAAGGCAGGGTACACCCTGGACAAGTCACCACCTCATCGCAGGGCCAACACAGATAGACAGACAACATTCACACTCACATTCACACACTAGGGCCAATTTAGTGTTGCCAATCAACCTATCCCCAGGTGCATGTCTTTGGAAGTGGGAGGAAGCCGGAGTACCCGGAGGGAACCCACGCATTCACGGGGAGAACATGCAAACTCCACACAGAAAGATCCCGAGCCTGGATTTGAACCCAGGACTGCAGGAACTTCGTATTGTGAGGCAGACGCACTAACCCCTCTACCACCGTGAAGCCGCAATACAATTCAAAATACACAATAGTATGAAAATGGGACCCATTGTCTCCCTGCTTGGCACTCAGCATCAAGGGTTGGATTTGAGGGTTAAATCACCAAAATGATTCCTGAGCGCGGCCAACGCTGCTGCTCACTGCTCCCCTCACTTCCCAGGGGGTGGAACAAAGGGATGTGTCAAATGCAGAGTGTAATTTCACCACACCTAGTGTGTGTGTGTGTGGTGGGGGGGACTATTTGTGGTACTTTAACTTTAATTCAACAAATACATAAATAATGCACACTAAAACCATCCATCCAATGTCTACTGTTTATTCCCTTTGGGCTCGCGGGGGGCGCTGGTGCTTATTTCAGCTACAATCGGGCGGAAGGCGCAGTATACCCTGGACAAGTTGCCACCTCATCGCAGGGCCAACACAGATAAGACAACATTCACACTCACATTCACACACTAGGGACCATTTAGTGTTGCCAATCAACCTATCCCCAGGTGCATGTCTTTGGAAGTGGGAGGAAGCCGGAGTACCCGGAAGGAACCCACGTAAACTCCACACAGAAAGATCCCGAGCCTGGGATTGAACCCAGGACTACTCAGGACCTTCGTATTATGACGAGCACGCACTAACCCCTCTTCCACCGTGCTGCCCCGTAACCTAAAACATCATGTGAAAATACACATTATCAAAATAAAGTTCAATACCTTTTAAAACCAGGCCTGCCAGCTAAAACTAGAGACTGGAAAGACTGACCGGGTAATTGGAAGCTATAGGGTTAGTAAAAGTTGGAATGAGCCAGATGGACTTGAATGCAGCAACCATGTATGACATTCTAATGACATGTTCCCCATATGATGGGCTTCACGGTGGGAGAGGGGTTGGTGCGTCTGCCTCACAATATGAAGGTCCTGCAGTCCTGGGTTCAAATCCAGGCTCGGGATCTTTCTGTGTGGAGTTTGCATGTTCTCCCCGTGAATGCGTGGGTTCCCTCCGAGTACTACGGCTTCCTCCGACTTCCAAAGACATGCACCTGGGGATAGGTTGATTGGCAACACTAAATTGGCCCTAGTGTGTGAATGTGAGTGTGAATGTTGTCTATCTGTGTTGGCCCTGTGATGAGGTGGCGACTTGTCCAGGGTGTACCCCGCCTTCCGCCCGATTGTAGCTGAGATAGGCGCCAGCGACCCCAAAAAGGGAATAAGCGGTAGAAAATGGATGGATGTTCCCCATACCTGAAACCGCTACTCCTGGTCACCAATCTCACAGTGCACTTCAGGTCTACAACCAGAGTTTTAAAGCTCAAACTGTGAAAAGGGGGCACATATTAGTAAAATGGAATATTCAAAATGGAGTAACCCAACAAAGGTCATTCTAAAAGCTACACCTACCACGATATCAGGTGTGTGAGCACAAAACTCCACTCTTCTACCAGGGTATTGGGTTTTTGGTTCACACTATAAAAGGGGTATGTACATTATTATTAAAATGTAGTGGTTGCAAACATCAAAGAAAACTCATCAACACCTACCCAGTAGCTAGCAGGTCTGCTCACCAAACACTCCAAGTCAGGCTTTGGGGAAAAGGGGAAGGCCGCAGGGTTTCCACTCTTATTTATAGCCTCCCCAGGGCCCTAAAGGGCTACCAGTTCTAGCACCCCCTAACTGTCACACTAACAGACATAGAAAAAGTCCAAACTTGTTATTTACATAATTAAGGTGTTCCTCAAGGCACCCCTTTAAGCCCTCTCCTTTTTGACAGTTTTTTTTTCATAATGTAGCTTGTTTACTTCCGATGCAGTCAATAGTCATTTGTTAAACTTCTTTACTCATGGTGCTGTTCCATTTTAGGGCCTCTCTCTTTCATCATTCAAGAGTGACTCACATTTTTGCAGCGTATTCTTAAAAAAAGCTAGAGTGCTGGAGGTGAGTTTCTATTACCCTTAGAAATGTGCATTCACTGTACAAACATACATATACACATACTGTACACATACATTCACTGCATAAACATACATATACACATACTGTACATATAAATTTGCTGTACAAACGTACATATACACATACTGTACATATAAATTCGCTGTACAAACATACATATACACATACTGTACACATACATTCACTGTACAAACATACATATACACATACTGTACATATACAAGCACATATACATACATAATCACTATTCATCAAATATATATTAACGTTGGGTAGCACATGGCACACTGACAAAGCCTAACCTATTCCTACTATAACAATCTATAAGGTTAATATAGCTGGCTTCTCTTTCTTCCCTCCACTTATCTACTTACTTTCGTATTTCAAGTTATCATTACATATATGTATTGTTGCATTTGAAACAATTGTATTATTGATAATAGAGGTCAATTATTGTTATCCATTATCAATAGTGCTATTTCCATTGGTATTTGTCTTGCTCCATTTGTAGTGTAATAATTCTCGTTGTCATTTCTGTATTATTATTTATACCAGTGGTTCTCAAATGGCGGTACACGTATCTCTGGGGGTACTTGAAGGTATGCCAAGGGGTACGTGAGATTTTTTTTAAATATTCTAAAAATAGCAAACAATTCAAAAATCATTTATAAATATATTTATTGAATAATACTTCAACAAAATATGAATGTATGTTCATAAACTGTGAAAAGAAATGCAACAATGCAATATTCAGTGTTGACAGCTAGATTTTTTGTGGACATGTTCCATAAATATTGATGTTAAAGATTTCTTTTTTTGTGAAGAAATGTTTAGAATTAAGTTCATGAATCCAGATGGATCTCTATTACAATCCCCAAAGAGGGCACTTTAAGTTGATGATTACTTCTACGTGTAGAAATCTTTATTTATAATTTAATCACTTGTTTATTTTTCAACAAGTTTTTAGTTATTTATATATCTTTTTTTCCAAATAGCTCAAGAAAGACCACTACAAATGAGCAATATTTTTGCACTGTTATACAATTTAATAAATCAGAAACTGATGACATAGTGCTGTATTTTGCTTCTTTATCTCTTTTTTTTTTTCAACCAAAAATTCTTTGCTCTGATTAGGGGGTACTTGAATTAAAACAATTTTCACAGGGGGTACATCACTGAAAAATGGTTGAGAACCACTGATTTATACCACTGCTTCTTTGCTATCACTTTCACCATCATATTTGTACATATTTGCTGATGTTGTTCTGTTGTTGTTGTGGGGACGGTGTGGCAAAGTTGGTAGAGTGGCTGTGCCAGTAATCTGAGGGTTACTGGTTCAATCCCCACCTTCTACCGTCCTAGTCACGTCCGTTGTGTCCTTGGGCAAGACACTTCACCTTTGCTCCTGATGGGTCCTGGTGAGCGCCTTGCATGGCAGCTCCCACCGTCAGTGTGTGTGAATGGGTGAATGTGGAAATGCTGTCGAAGCGCTTTGGGCTCCTTAAAGAGGCGTAGAAAAACGCTATACAAGTACAACCCATTTACCATTTGTAAAGTAGTGTAAAGTTCTTACTTATATCAGTCAGAAAACTTGCCATGAGAGCGCTACAACATACCGGCGAAGTGAATTTACATTATTCACCCAAGAAACTTTATTTATTGGAGTTCCGGTCGGACGGTTTTTCACGGGACACATTTCCTGTGTTGTTGTTTCCGAAGAGGAGATGCTGCTCCGTTATTGATTTAAGTAAAATCTGAATGTCATTAAAACAGTTAGCTCTGTCTTTTGATACTCCTTCCACTCCCGTCCTTGCACGCTACACTACTACAACAAAGATGACGGGGAAAAGACGCTGCCGAAGGTGAGCCACGTAAATAAAACCGCCCACAAAACGGCGCATCCGATGAAGATGATCTGTAGAACGTAGTCTATGCAACATTTTGACCACAAAAAAACACCAATACATGTTATGTAGACCACAAAGAAGTGTTTTCAATTTAGAAAAAATAAATAATAATAATATGACTCCTTTAATGCGCCTAATATATGAAAAAAGATTAAAAATAGACCGTTTATCGGCAGTGCGCCTTCGTCTTTGTCTGCGATCACTCGAAACGAGTATGATTGTCCTCCTGTTGGTGGGATTGCCTTCAGGAGAACGCCTGTGTTTGGGATCTTTTAAAGTGGGGAGACTGGAGCACAGACAGCCACCACACGGTACTTGGCAAAGAGAAGGCCAAGGTCCAATGGTATGGAGACCAAGACAAATGGGGGCCCATTTTTGCTGCAGCCTTCATCTGCCTTTGTGACCATTGTGGAGCTTCTATGCAACCATCATCCGGCCACTCTGCCGTTGAGGTCTTTTTTGACAAGGGAGAAGCGCAGACTCCAATGACACTTCTTCGCTGTGGGGAACTGTATCCGGTGGCAAGGGAAACCCAGGATGACCGGCACCTCCTCACAGCTGCAGGAGGCTGCCGGAGCTCCGATCTGTCGGAGGACCGCCTATAGTGCGCCTACCAGCACTTGATTTTCTCTCAGGGTGTGCTCCCCTAGCCTTTTGTCTTCCCAGAATGAACCACAAGGCAGCGGGTCGGTAGTGCGCCTTATAATCCAGTGCGCCCTACGGTCCGGATAATACTGGAAGGTGGTGAGTTCAAACCCCGGCCGAGTCATACCATAGACCAGGGGTGCCCATTACGTCGATCGCGATCGACTGGTCGATCTCGGAGGGTGTGTCAGTCGATCTCAAGCCAGGCATTAAAAATATACATAAAAATGACCAATCATCAATCATCAATCATACCAAGACTTCACTTTCGTCAGTTGTTTGACATTCTCGGCACCCGAGGATCTTGTGAGATGACGCTGGCTGCTGCGAGCTCATATTTAAGAAAAAAATCACTAACAGGGCGGACGCAGAGAAACACATTTTATTTCTAGAGACTCCGTACCTACTGTCAAAACTCTAAAGACCGACAGCACAGTTCCTGTCTTCACCATAAAAGACCTGTTTCATCCTGCCTGTGCTAACAAAATAAGAGTCTCAGAAAGCTAGCGTGCACAAGCTAGCAAGCTACGGAGTTTGATGCCAATGTATTTCTCCCCCGCCCTCAGCGACCGCTTTCTCACTTGCTTGCCCACCCGCACACTCACTGACGTCACTCACCTGCTGCCAGACATTAAAGGGCCACACACATATGCTACTCTCATAACAAAGTGTTTAAAAACGAGTATGCAAGTTGGACAAATGAGATGCCAAATCCAACCACTTTCATGTGGTATTGGACAGAAAGGAGGACATTTTTTTTTCCTCCATTTGAAAATGCGGACGTTATCAGCACCACTGTCTAATTCCAATCAATGCAAGTCATCAGAATCAAATACACCAACTTATATTCTTGTCTTCATGAAAGAAAGGAATCTATGTGTGTTAAACATGCTTGTATTATCATTAAACACCATTAACTTGTTAACAAAAATGTCTCTTTCATAAATAAATAAATATAGATTATAAATAGGAATGAGGTAGATCTCCTCGACTTGGTCAATTGAAAAGTAGCTCGCCTGCAGAAAAAGTGTGAGCGCCCCTGCCATAGACTATAAAAATGGGACCCATTACCTCCATGCTTGGTACTCAGCATCAAGGGTTTGAATTGGGGGTTAAATCAACCAAAATGATTCCTGAACGCGGCCACCGCTGATGCTCACTGCTCCCCTCACATCTCAGGGGGTGGAACAAGGGGATGGTTCAAATGCAGAGGGTAATTTCACCACACCTAGTGTGTGTGTGTGTGTGTGTGACTATCAGTGGTACTTATACTTTAACTTTATAATCTTATTCCTACTACTGAAGAAAAATCGCTGCGTTCGTGAAAGAATTTTAAAAATGTAAAAGCTCACTACGTTTAAACTGGCTTGATTAGAAACATTTGTGTCAAGGCTTGGAATCCTGTGAAAATATTTTCCAGGCAGATCAGGGAAATATTCCTGAACTTCACGGCTGCCTGGGTGATGACAACAAACCCCTCTTTTTTTTTTAAATCTCTGACAGCTTTTATTTTCATGACCATATGTGAACCTAGCATGGCATCGGGCCTTTTCCTGCTGACTTTGCCAGAAGCTCCTTGCACCACCATGTGTCCTTCTATGGTGAACACTGGAGCTTCAAGCTCAGAGGGCTTTGAAGGCTAGGGCAAGGTCACATGACTGCGACTCCTCCGCCTCCCCATGGTTGAAACATACAGCACAGCAACGCTCCTTTAAAGGGAAACTGCACTTTCTGGGGTTATTTTTGCCTATCCATCCCAATCTTTATGTGAGACAAGAACACATATATTTATCTTATTTTATTGTATTTTAAATCGTTATTAGAGTCGTTCTCGTCCGCCTATGCGTGAGTGAAGAACGCATGAAAAATGCACTTCTGACCTGATAAGACCTGTTAAATCTGAAAGAGATGATACAGCATTATTACCTGCTCTCTGCCTGGTGGTCGTTTGAGCACACTGCAGCTAGTCCTGGATATTTCCACTAATTAAACTTAGACTTAGTGTGATAGAGTAGGTTACTCTGGATACGGAATGCTGGTCTGATATCTTCTTAGGACAGGGACTCCGGTCAGAGAGTAGGGCACAGGAAGGCTTTTAGGCACTTTAATGGTGAAGTTAAACAAGTGTGGTATATGTGTGTGTGGGGTGAGGGTGTGGACGAAAGGGAACACATACAAATAATGATTAGGATACATTTATCCATCCATCCATCCAACCATTTCTACCGCTTATTCACTTTTGGGGTCGCGGGGGGCGCTGGCGCCTCTCTCAGCTACAATCGGGTGGAAGGCGGCGTACACCCTGGACAAGTCGCCACCTCATCCCAGGGCCAACACAGACAACATTCACACTCACATTAACACACTAGGGTCAAATTAGTGTTGCCAATCAACCCCCAGGTGCATGTCTTTGCATTTAGGCAATCAAATATGCAATAATATAACAGGATGTGTATAATGTTATATATAATATAATATACTCTGCAATGTGTTATAAAAACAAATATACATATACAGTCCATTAGAGATGAATGGAGAATAAGCACTATTAATTTAGACAGTGGTCACAAACGTGATCTGTGTCGACCTCTAGTGGTAGGATAGGGTAAGTACTGTGTAACAAGAAGTTTTAAATAGGGCGAAAGTTGAGCTGGCGAAATATATCGTCAAGCAGAAATATTGTTGCAAACAAATACTCGGTTAAGGCTACATCCAACACATTATAGGCATTTTCGCATTAATAGCCGTGCTATATTTGACGTATACTTACATTTTAGTCACGAACGCACATGATGCTGTTTACACAGTCACCCAGGAATAGCGTCATTTCCGCTACAAACAGGAAAATACGTCTCAGACTAGATCGCCAAATTAAGAGCACAGGACATCTAACATTTTAAAACTCCGTCAGAAAAAGATAAGACTAAAACACTTTCTGACACTTGGACCTAGGCGAACTTTATTGATCCACAAGGAAAATTGTTCCACACAGTAGCTCAGTTACAAAGGATGGAAAGGATAATGCAGGTATATATGCAATATATAACAAATCCCAATTACCATGTAAAATATTACAGTATACGTAACAGCTGCAGCAACAACAACAAAAAAAGGGCAGCATAAAATAGAGAGTAGATCCAGTAGAAAATATACATTATAAACAAAGAATAATGCTTCAGTCACACGCAAGAATCTAACAGGAATTATACAAAAATAAAGTGTTACCTACACTTTATTTATCTATCTTCACAATAAAAGCCCTGCTTCATGCTGCCTGCGCTAAATAAATACAGAGTCTCGGAAAACTGGCGTGCACAAGCGATCCCTCAGAAAGCTGGCGTGCACATCACTTGTGCACGCCAGCTTTCCGAGACTCTTATTTTGTTAGCGCAGGCAGCATGAAGCAGGGCTTTTATTGTGAAGATAGGAAATGTGCAGTCGGCCTTTAGAGTTTTGACGGAAGGGACGGCGCGAAAGTCTGTTGAAATAAAAAGTGTTTCTCGCCTTCCTCTCTGTCATTTTTTCATAATAATGAACTGGCAGCAGCCAGCGTCATCTCACAAGACCCTCGGGTGCCGTGAATGTCAATCAAGCAAGCTACGGAATTTGCCGCCAATGTTTTTCTTGTAAAGTGTATGGAAGCTGGATGAATTAGATGCCAAAAAACAACCCCTTTCATGTGGTATTGTACAGAAAGGACAACTTTTTTTCTCCTCCATTTGAAAATGTGGGCGTTATCATCATTACTGTCTGATTCCAATCAATGCAAGTCATCAGAATCAGGTAATACACCAACTTATATTCTTGTCTTTGTGAAAGAAAGACATCTATATGTGTTACACATGCTTGTATTATCATTAAACACATTTAACTTGTTTACAAAAATGTCCCTTTCATAAATAAATAAATATAAATGATATATATAAATGAGGTAGATCCCCTCGAGTTGGTCAATTGAAAAGTAGCTCGCCTGCAGAAAAAGTGTGGGCACCCCTGATTTAGACAGTGGTCACAAACGTGATCTTTGTCGACCTCTAGTGGTAGGATAGGGTAACTACTGTGTAACAAGAAGTATTAAATAGGGCGAAAGTTGAGCTGGCGAAATATATCGTCAAGCAGAAATATTGTTGCAAACAAACACTCGGTTAAGGCTACATCCAACACATTACAGGCATTTTCGCATTAATAGCCGTGCTATATTTGACGTATACTTACATTTTAGTCAGGAACGCACATGATGCTGTTTACACAATCACCCAAGAATAGTGTCATTTCCGCTACGAACAGGAAATTACGTCTCAGATTAGATCGCCAAATTAAGAGCACAGGACATCTAACATTTTAAAACTGCGTCAGAAAAAGATAAGACTAAAACACTTTCTGACACTTGGACCTAGGCAAACTTTATTGATCCACAAGGAAAATTGTTCCACACAGTAGCTCAGTTACAAAGGATGGAAAGGATAATGCAGGTATATATGCAATATATAACAAATCCCAATTACCATGTAAAATATTACAGTATACGTAACAGCTGCAGCAACAACAACAAAAAAAGGGCAGCATAAAATAGAGAGTAGATCCAGTAGAAAATATACATTATAAACAAAGAATAATGCTTCAGTCACACGCAAGAATTATACAAAAATAAAGTGTTACCTACACTTTATTTATCTATCTTCACAATAAAAGCCCTGCTTCATGCCGCCTGCGCTAACTAAATACAGAGTCTCGGAAAACTGCCGTGCACAAGCGATCCCTCAGAAAGCTGGCGTGCACATCACTTGTGCACGCCAGCTTTCCGAGACTCTTATTTTGTTAGCGCAGGCAGCATGAAGCAGGGCTTTTATTGTGAAGATAGGAAATGTGCAGTCGGCCTTTAGAGTTTTGACGGAAGGGACGGCGCGAAAGTCTGTTGAAATAAAAAGTGTTTCTCGCCTTCCTCTCTGTCATTTTTTCATAAAAATGAACTGGCAGCAGCCAGCGTCATCTCACAAGACCCTCGGGTGCCGTGAATGTCAATCAAGCAAGCTACGGAATTTGCCGCCAATGTTTTTCTTGTAAAGTGTATGGAAGCTGGATGAATTAGATGCCAAAAAACAACCACTTTCATGTGGTATTGTACAGAAAGGACAACTTTTTTTCTCCTCCATTTGAAAATGTGGGCGTTATCATCATTACTGTCTAATTCCAATCAATGCAAGTCATCAGAATCAGGTAATACACCAACTTATATTCTTGTCTTTGTGAAAGAAAGACATCTATATGTGTTACACATGCTTGTATTATCATTAAACACATTTAACTCGTTTACAAAAATGTCTCTTTCATAAATAAATAAATATAAATGATATATATAAATGAGGTATCTCCCCTCGAGTTGGTCAATTGAAAAGTAGCTCGCCTGCAGAAAAAGTGTGGGCACCCCTGATTTAGACAGTGGTCACAAACGTGATCTGTGTCGACCTCTAGTGGTAGGATAGGGTAACTACTGTGTAACAAGAAGTATTAAATAGGGCGAAAGTTGAGCGGGCGAAATATATCGTCAAGCAGAAATATTGTTGCAAACAAACACTCGGTTAAGGCTACATCCAACACATTATAGGCATTTTCGCATTAATAGCCGTGCTATATTTGACGTATACTTACATTTTAGTCAGGAACGCACATGATGCTGTTTACACAATCACCCAAGAATAGTGTCATTTCCGCTACAAACAGGAAATTACGTCTCAGACTAGATCGCCAAATTAAGAGCACAGGACATCTAACATTTTAAAACTGCGTCAGAAAAATCCATCCATCCATCCATTTTCTACCGCTTATTCCCTTCTGGGGTCGCGGGGGGTGCTGGCGCCTATCTCAGCTACAATCGGGCGGAAGGCGGGGTACACCCTGGACAAGTCGCCACCTCATCGCAGGGCCAACACAGATAGACAGACAACATTCACACTCACATTCAAACACTAGGGCCGATTGGCGTCAGAAAAAGATAAGACTAAAACACTTTCTGACACTTGGACCTAGGCAAACTTCATTGATCCACAAGGAAAATTGTTCCACACAGTAGCTCAGTTACAAAGGATGGAAAGGATAATGCAGGTATATATGCAATATATAACAAATCCCAATTACCATGTAAAATATTACAGTATACGTAACAGCTGCAGCAACAACAAAAAAAAAAGGGCAGCATAAAACAGAGAGTAGATCCAGTAGAAAATATACATTATAAACAAAGAATAATGCTTCAGTCACACGCAAGAATCTAACTGGAATTATACAAAAATAAAGTGTTACCTACTCTATGAAGAGCTCTAAAAAAAAAACACAACACCTCTATCCAGATTTTATCTACACACTGTAAAGTGAAGTATAGACGAACACCTACTCAGTGGCCTAGTGGTTAGAGTGTCCGCCCTGAGAGAGGTCGGTTGCGAGTTCAAACCCCGGCCGAGTCATACCGAAGTCTATAAAAATGGGACCCGTTACCTCCCTGCTTGGCAATCAGCATCAAGGGTTGAAATTGGGGGTTAAATCACCAAAAATGATTCCCGGGCGTGGCTGCTGCTCACTGCTCCCCTCACCTCCCAGGGGGTGATCAAGAGTGATGAGTCAAATGCAGAGAATAATTTTGCCACACCTAGTGTGTGTGTGACAATCATTGGTACTTTAACTTTAACTTAATGTAGTAACACGCACATACATAATAACATGAAATATTCATGTGTTTTGCTCATTTCAAGCATATATTCTTTTGAAACACGCATCACAACATTCAATTTTTCTGTCCACAAAACCACTGACTACTACTTCATGAGAGACAGCAAACATAATGGAACAAACACTTAAGGCCTGATTGACAAAGATCAAATGACCTTGCGTGTGCAATCTATAAAACAGTGTGTACTATAGTTGCATGCGATTTACTAAGACTGCGAGTGCAATTGTAAAGTGGTGCAGGCTGCCTTATTTAAATGAGGATTCATCATGCTCCAACCTGTGGAATTTTGCTTTATTTTCAAACGTAGCACTTTCTATGGGCATTTTAGAAGCAGTGCAGATAAAATGAAATCACTTTTTTTTTTTTTTTACAGCGGAAGGTACACTCATTGGAGTGTACCTTCTCTTCTCTCCAGTGTCAAAAATGCAAAAAAAAAAAAAAATGCATACTGAAAGAATTTTTTTTTTCATATAATAAATATTATAATAGCATTTATTCCATGCGAAAAAAAAAAAACATCACAACAAAAAATACTTTAAGACAATAAAACGCATCAATTGAATGGTTTCAATCAGCCCTTTAAGTCTTCTGGCAGCTATAAAATTATAAAATGATGTTGCTGATTAGACAATTGTGGAAGATCTCTTCTCTCCGGGTTCCTTGGACCACCAATGAGAGACATGGCGGTGAGCAGTTTTGTCACTTTGTTTATTATTTCAATAAACCTCAGTTCAGGTCAGGTCCCTTTTCAGCTCTCGCCTCTCAAACCGGTCGCTTTTCAGCCGTCCCCGTGTTGTCTGTGTGTCGCTCTTTGTCACGTTTGCTCTTCATGCACTACCGGCTCTCCAGCTCCTTCCGCTCCTCCTGCATCTCCTGCTGTTCTTTTACACATTGAGAGGTGATTGCATAACTGTGCCCAGGTGGGCCGTGTACGCGCCTGACGCCCATCTCGGAGCCGGCCCCGCCTCGCTGCAGGTCCGCCGGCCACGCTACCTCACAACGATATGGCTAATATTTATTTATTTCCGACCAACCACCAAAATGTTGCTGTGCAGCACGACCACTGATCCTGCCACCGTGAGTGCATTGTCTCCTCCCAGTATGGTTGCCGTTGATGACAAAATGGATTGCAAGCCTTCTTTTGCTCACTTAAGAGACGCAATCCACTTTGCACACGTTTAGTAGATCAGCTACTTACTGAAGGTACACACAAACCTTTAGTAAATCAGTCCCTAACTGTACAATGTCTGCTCTCAATGGGATGCCGACTGACGGGATGTTTGTGTCTTCCCGTTTAGATGAAGGATTGATTATAATCCTCGCGAAGGGTTTTTAAAAAAAAGTGTCTTTCTCACCATCTCGTGGTCTCGTTTTATGGCCACAATCATTCTACCATCAAGGTGAGAGGAATGTTTCATAATCTAGAATAAAGTTTCACAAGTTCAGAGGTGAGAAAGCAGCTCACCAACAGATATCAATATAGCAGCATAAGTTAGTTACTGCTCTGTGATCAATGCGCCGCAAGAAAAAAATAAAAATGGGTCCTTAACTTTAGCGGATTATATTAACAATATCACTAATACTTGTTCAATACTCAGGTCCATCCATCCATCCATCCATTTTCTACCGTGTATTCCCTTTTGGGGTCGCGGGGGGCGCTGGCGCCAATACTCAGGTCACAAAATGTAAATGGAGTATTGTTGGCAATTTTTCAATGTTTTTAGTGGGTTGAGCAATTGTTACCTGACTTATATTTACGTTTTGAGTTAGAATGAACGTAAAAAAGAGATATCTGTTCTTGTCTCTCAATAGGATTGTGAATGATTGGCAAAATTCCAAAAAAGTGCAGTTGCCATTTAAAGGGGCCTCTCTATTTCAGACAACACATAGTTCTTTACCTAAAAATGATGTCTACATGGACAATTCCCCCCAAAATGATTTTAGGTTTGTTTTCTAATGAGTTTCAGCGCATTTTGGAATGCCCACTTTTGCTCCAAAATGTGGGCGGGCCTGCAGCTGTCACCAACAGAGGACTGAAGGCAATTTCACATTGCGTAGGATGTGTTCGTATGTGCTTCGTAAGCCACTAGTATTCGGTTTTGCGTCCTCTTCTACTGAGGTTTTCCTGAACATGCTTGAGGAAATGCTGAAAGAGCAGGAGGAAACACAGGCTATACGATGCCCATGGAAGTGCCTGATTAATTTTCAGAAGCAAAAACACTTAAAGGGAACTAGTGAAATGTCAATCATCTGAATGCTCCTGAAAGAATATAAATATTGCAAATTGTTATTATACAAGTCTTAGTTTAACGAGCCATAACACTTTTTGACTTCTTCCCGCATGTACTAAATATATTTAAAATGGTTTAAAAAAAAATGTGTGGACGACGCTCGGGTTCCACTAACCACCAAGGAAGGACATTTCTTTTGCAGGTTTGACTCTTGTTTATTTTGCAATAAAGCTTTGTCTTCAGGTCGGATCACTTTTCAGCTGCTCCTCTCCACTGCTCGCTCACGGTGCGCTTTTCAGCCGCCGTCGTCCCCGTCTGCTCTTTGCTTCCACTCCTCGGTCGCTGCCGCGATCTCTCCTCCTTCTCCCCTGCACTTGACTGCGGCGTCGCTCTCGGCACGCCCCGCCTCTCTGCTCGGCCGCATTCTCCGCCTCCTCGCCGCCATCTTGGGCCGGGCTCCAGCATGCGCTGCCCCGCTGCTCGTTCGCCGGCTCCGCCTCTCCACAAATGTCGATCCATTTTTCGTTTTCCAAAATTAGAAATACTGTAAATATTTACCTAAATAAATATTAAAGCATATACCTCCGACTTTATATTGTAGATTTTCTTGTATGTATATATTTGGTCAATATCAACCCACATAGGCGCCGATCCCGTTGGTGCTCGGGCCCCGAAGCATCCACAGACAATGCCGAGCACCACCTTTAAGATAATTTTTGAAAAATCAATCTTCCAGCCATCCATTTTCTACCGCTTATTCCCTTTTGGGGTCGCAGGGGGCGCTGGCGCCTATCTCAGCTACAATCGGGCGGAAGGCGGGGTACACCCTGGACAAGTCGCCACCCCATCGCAGGGCCAACACAGATAGACAGACAACATTCACACTCACATTCACACACTAGGGCCAATTTAGTGTTGCCAATCAACCTATCCCCAGGTGCATGTCTTTGGAAGTGGGAGGAAGCCGGAGTACCCGGAGGGAACCCACGCATTCACGGGGAGAACATGCAAACTCCACACAGAAAGATCCCAGCCTGGATTTGAACCGAGGACTGCAGGACCTTCGTATTGTGAGGCAGACGCACTAACCCCTCTGCCACCGTGAAGCCCGAAAAAAAAAAGATCAATCTTGTTTTATTTAATTTGAATTAAGTGGTGTGTTTGGTCCGTTTTATTAAATAAGGGTTTTAATTTCGCTGAACGTCTTTTTCATATATATATATATATATATATATATATATATATATATAAAAACACCAAGCACCCACTAGCATAAATTTAGATCGGCATCTAAGCCCACCCATCCATTTATTTTTTCTATCGCTTGTCTCTTTAAAAAAAATAGTTATGTAACCTATTTTTATGGAATTGCCTGTTACAAGCTCTTATTTTGAAGGCGCTAAGAGCGGAAGTGGTGACACGTTGTGGCGGAACGGTTTTGAAAACAAACGAACTAAAGTGTTCCTCTTGTAAAACTGGACTGTCCGTGTTTGTTATTTCGTAGTTTTAAACAGTATAGGCAACATATGTCAACCCTTTCGGTTGCAGTAACTTTTACTTAAAAAAAAAAAAAAAAAAAAAAATCATGCATCTTGTAACCACAAGGTGGCAGAACACCACTACTGTTGAGTGTTCTCATTGCAGCTGCAAGTCTCTTATAAATGTTATTTTAAACACACTGGGGTTGTTCAACGCCAAACTTTTGTTGACGTTAACAAAACAAAAGTGTGGGCATAAACCAGATGAGTACAATATACCGAATAAACAAACACAATACTTTAATAACAAATACTTTAATATCACCATGAAAAATGGACAAAATATACCAATGTGCAACAACAGAAATTCATAATATTTCAGCACTTTTATTCATATTTTTTTCTAGCTTTAGACTCACTTAAACTAAATACACCTGAACAATGCAACCATCAATCATCTGTCAAACAGATTTTTTTAAGATGTCATTGTTGTGCAGGTGGACTTAATGTTGTGGCCAGTGAGTGTATTCTTACTATTATAATAGTGTTTTATTCACGAGACGGCAGCATACAATCACAAATGTCATTAAGGACAAGAGTTGGTATCCATACAGCATACTGTCCTTTTTTTTTTAAATAGCAATAAGTGAACTTATCTTGAGAACATGACCTGGGATCTTGCCTGTGAAGCGAACATTTTCCACACAAAGTATGTGATTATAAAAACACAACCACTCACTGGAATGAATGGTTTTAGCTTTCTGGCATACTTTTAGTCACAATTAATTTAAAGAGGAGACCCGAGCCTTTAATCCTCATCAGTAACCCTTGTAACATACACTATATTGTCAAAAGTATTTGGCCACCTGCCTTACTCACATAACTTGAATTGTCCAAAATGTTTTGGTATCCTGGAGCAAATTTATGTTTCTTTCACTGGAACTAAGGGGCCAAGCCTACTCAGTGGCCTAGTGGTTAGAGTGTCCGCCCTGAGATCGGTAGGTTGGGAGTTCAAACCCCGCCTGAGTCATACCAAAGACTATAAAAAAATGGGACTCATTGCCTCCCTGCTTGGCAGTCAGCATCAAGGGTTGGAATTGGGGGTTGAATCACCAAAAATGATTACCGGGCGCGGCACCGCTGCTGCTCACTGCTCCCCTCACTTCCTAGGGGGTGATCAAGGGTGATGGGTCAAATGCAGACGACAAATCTCACCACACCTAATTTGTGTGTGACAATCATAGGTACTTTACCTTTAACTCCGGAAAAACAACCCCACATCATAATTCCTCCTCCACAAAATTTCACACTAGGCACAATCCAGTCCGAAATGTAGTGTTCTCCTGGCAACCTTCAAACCCAGACTGGTCCATCATATCGCCAGATGGAAAAGCGTGATTCATCACTCCATAGAAGGCGTCTCCACTGCTCTAGAGTCCAGTGGTGACGTGCTTTACACCACTGCATCCCACACTTTGCATTGAACTTGGTGATGTATGGCTTAGATGCAGCTGCACTGCCATTGAAAAACCATTCCATGAAGCTCTCTGCGTACTTTACGTGGGCTAATTGGAAGGGCACATGAAGTTTGGAGCTGTGGAGCAACTGACTGTGCAGAAAGTCTTTGCACTATGTGCTTGAGCATCCGCTGACCCCTCTCTGTCAGTATACGTGGCCTACCATTTGGTGGCTGATTTGCTGTTGTTCCAAAAGTCTCCACTTTTCGTATAATAAAATTGACTTTGGAACATTTAGGAATGAGGAAATTTCACCACTGGATTTGTTGCACAGGTGGCATCCTATGACGGTTCCATGCTGGAAATCACTGAGAGTGGCCCATTCTTTTACAATTGTTTGTAGAAACAGTCTTCATGCTTAAGTGCTTGATTTTATACACCGGGCCAAGTGATTAGGACACCTGATTCTCATCATTTGGATGGGTGGCCAAATACTTTTGGCAATATAGTGTACCTTTAGTCTACAAGAAAACATGTACTATCAGTGCGGGTCTTTACCTCCCACAGAACAAGAAATAGCAGCATTGATGGACTTGAACACCATTTAAAGCTTTTCGACACTTAATGTGTCCGCAGGAACTGATTTCCCTTTGAAAGTCTTTCCTGTTGACGCAGTTCACAACACGAGAGATGTAATGCAGAGCTGTGTGTGAGCTTGCTAATCTGCCAGCTTCCTGGTGTGAGGAGCAGTTCTGAACTGGGGCATATAGAGCGGTGGGAAGCCGTAGGAGGACGCAGGAGTAAGCTCCGTGGACTCTCCGTTGGACATGCCGTGTTTCAGCAGCTCTTCTTTCTGCTCGGCCTCATCCTCAGCCGGATAGTCTGTCCCCAAGTAAAACAAGTCCTTTCCTTCTGTTACATCGTCTTCTCGATCCGACGTTTCAGAAAGTTCCTCCACAGAGTTGTAAGAGCAGGATCGCCGCGGGTCGTCCGACTCGCCGCAGTTACAGCTCTCCAGCTCCCACAGGCCGCCGGGGAACGAGCCGGAAATGTCGGAGTTGTTGGCGGAGAAGTTGCCCTCGTCGCTGGAGCTGCTGCCGCTGCCGTCCTGGTCGTGGATGGACCGTCGCTTCTGCTTGGGGTCGGTGAGCAGCACCGTGGAGTACGTTACCGAAGACTGGGCTGAACCTCGAGATGGATCGGCGAGCTGCAACTCGTCCATCTTCGGGCCGGGAAGGTTTAAAAGACCCGGAGCTGTGGGGGAAACGTCACCCGCTGACCCGCTCGGGCTGCTCTCCAGAAAATAAGGAAGGGAGACGAGGTCTGAAGTCGGGGACATCAGCGGGTTGCGGACCAAGGCTGTGCTGAGAGCTGAGAGGTCGTTCTTGTCCACGATGACCACGGTGGAAATGTTCTCTGAGGGTACCAGCAGCGGCCAGGCTGGCAGCGCATCCGAGACCTGGAACAGCTGCTCGAAGGTGTCAGCCTGGAGATATTATGTACAATTTATGTCACTGAAAACCTGCAAAAACATGCTTGTCAAAAAGTGAGGTGTGGCACTAAATTCTTGGAACCACTGCACAAAACCCCTGAAGGGCCCAACATTCCACCCTAAACCCAACATTACCTATACACCCACTTGGTATGTTTACATGCACTAAAAACTATTTGTTGCATGGATTTGGTTGAAACCAGCTTTTTTAAAACACATGTAAAAACTATAAGTACTGTAAGTTGGATTTTTTCTAAAGATGCAATTAACATATTTAGAGCATATCGAAATAAACCCCCATTATTCATTTGGTTTAGTATAAAAAAAAAAAACGAGTGTTCCAAGTGGTATAAAGAGTACAACAAAAATGTCCTTTGCACAGAGTGATGGCTCCTAGGAGGATATGTTAAAGGCCTACTGAAATGAGATTTTCTTATTTAAACGGGGATAGCAGGTCCATTCTATGTGTCATACTTGATCATTTCGCGATATTGCCATATTTTTGCTGAAAGGATTTAGTAGAGAACATCCACGATAAAGTTTGCAACTTTTGGTCGCTAACAGAAAAGCCCTGCCTCTACCGGAAGTCGCAGACGATGACGTCACCCGTTGATGGCTCATCACATCCTCACATTGTTTCTAATGGGAGCCTCCAACAAAAGGAGCTATTTGGGCCGCAAAAACGACAATTCCCCCATTAATTTGAGCGAGGATGAAAGATTCGAGTTTGAGGATATTGATAGCGACGGACAAGGAAAAAAACAAACAAAAAAAACAAGTTGAAAAACAAAAAAACGATTGCATTGGGATGGATTCAGATGTTTTTTTAAAACATTTACTAGGATAATTCTGGGAAATCCCTTATCTTTCTATTGTGTTGCTAGTGTTTTAGTGAGTTTAACAGTACCTGATAGTCGGAAGGGTGTGTCCACGGGTGTCTTGACGCCAGTGTCTCAGGGAAGTCGACGGCAGCTGTATGGACAGCGCTAGCTCAGCTGATCTCCGGTAAGAAGCGACTTTTTACCACAATTTTCTCAACCAAACCTGCTGGTTCGCTTGACCGCGCTGTGATCCATGGTAAAGTTTCACCTCCGGGAATTTTAAACAAGGAATCACCGTGTGTTTGTGTGGCTAAAGGCTAAAGCTTCCCAACTCCATCTTTCTACTTTGACTTCTCCAATATTAATTGAACAAATTGCAAAAGATTCAGCAACACAGATGTCCAAAATACTGTGTAATTATGCCGTTTAAGCAGACGACTTTTAGCTGTGTGTGTGTGCAGCGCTCATATTTCCTTACAGTCCGTGACGTCACGCGTACACGTCATCATTACGCAACGTTTTCAAGAAGAAACTCCCGGGAAATTTAACATTGCAATTTAGTAAACTAAAAATGCCGTATTGGCATGTGTTGCAATGTTAATATTTCATCATTGATGTATAAACTATCAGACTGCGTGGTGGGTAGTAGTTGGTTTCAGGAGGCCTTTAAAGTTTGTGTAATATTATACAAGTTTGTAAATTTAGTTTTGTACCTTTTTGAAGTTGAGGCCTTTTGCCCAGGAACATTTCTTTGGGTTGGGTACATCCTTCCAAACAAACCTTTTCATCCTGGAAACAAAATTCGGCTGTTATTAGAGACACATTTTTATATCACACACACTCCATTAGCTGATAAGATAAGTCAAATTATTTAATTGTTGACTAATTCTAATTAAAATTATGTCCTCTCTGTTACATTGCTTTACATTATTAAGTCTGTTTCAAAAACTCAATGTTTTAATAAGAGTTCAATTCATTATCTCAAAGTCAATAAGTGTATCTCACTGGTTTTGGGAGAGAACGAGGGTGAAGAAAAGGAGGATGCATAGAAGGACGATGATCAGCAGTGTCATGTAAGTTGCAGGGTCTCCTCTAGTGGCTGCATTCAGGGGGAAAAGCACACAAATAGTTCAAAAGTGCCTGGTGCATTCTTGCCTGGGACAGCCCAGAGATGCAAGCATGCATACATACCTATTGTGAAGGCAGGCTCGCCCTCTCCTCCCGCAAACACAGGATATAAGTAGAAGCCATACTCCACCGTGGAATGAAAATCACCTGAAAACACAGATCAAGTTTAGAGCGTGTCACGCTTGACATTTTTGGTTCGGTTAAACAAACAGGTGAGTTTGCTCTGCTAAGTATGAACACAATCATCAGAACTCTGGTGTGCACCAAAATAGAGGACCAAAACCACTTGAGAGCTAGGTCTGCTTGTATTTGAATTCTGGTGTGGTTTGTTCCATTTGAGCTCAAATGTGAATGCCATGCCGACTAAAGACACAGACCAGAGTTAGAATTAGAGCAAAAATCATAACGACTACAGATGAGAAAATGCATCAGAAGTGCTGTCTCTTTGCTCCGCACACGTTTTTGTGAGATCACAGCGGGTAAAAATAGTGAAGTGAAGTGAATTGTATTTATATAGCGCTTTTTCTCTAGTGACTCAAAGCGCTTTACATAGTGAAACCCAATATCTAATTTTTACATTTAAACCAGTGTGGGTGGCGCTGGGAGCAGGTGGGTAAAGTGTCTTGCCCAAGAACACAACGGCAGTGACTAGGATGGCGGAAGCGGGGATCGAACCTGCAACCCGCAAGTTGCTGGCACGGCCGCTCTACCAACCGAGCTATACCGAGCTATACCGCCCCACTATATAGCAGACTATAAAAATGCACTCATGGCCAGTTCTCACGACCATACTGTTGTTTTTATTAGAAAATATTTATATATTTATTATAGATAAATATGTTTTAGTTTGTTGCAATTTAAATATGTGGTGTACCATGTTGTATGCATGTTCAAAATAAACTAATAAACACAACATCTTTATTAATGACATCATTAATTGAAAGTGTGAGAGGGCTATCTTTTTTTAAACTGAATTTGCCGTTACGGCTGAAGTTTCATTCTTTTCTTTCCCTTTTTCATTTGTCAAGTATGGTTAAAAAGATACAAGGGATGTGAATCTTACAACAACTCACGATTGAGGACTCGCGGTAAAGATTATGTTTAGAATCGCTTCTTGATTCAACACGATTCTCAAGTCAAACTGTACCGTATTTTTCGGACTATAAGTCGCAGTTTTTTTCATAGTTTGGCCGGGGGTACGACTTATACTCAGGAGCGACTTATGTGTGAAATTATTAACACATTATCGTAAAATATCAAATAATATTATTTAGCTCATTCACGTAAGAGACTAGACGTATAAGATTTCATGGGATTTATCGATTAGGAGTGACAGATTGTTTGGTAAACGTATAGCATGTTCTAGATCTTATAGTTATTTGAATGACTCTTACCATAATATGTTACGTTAACATACCAGGCACCTTCTCAGTTGGTTATTTATGCCTCATATAACGTACACTTATTCAGCCTGTTGTTCACTATTCTTTATTTATTTTAAATTGCCTTTCGAATGTCTTCTTGGTGTTGGGTTTTATCAAATACATTTCCCCAAAAAATGTGACTTATACTCCAGTGCGACTTATATATGTTTTTTTCCTTCTTTATTATGCCTTTTCGGCAGGTGCGACTTATACTCCGGAGCGACTTATAATCGTAATTTTATTTTATTTCATAGTGATTATTTTGTTGTGCACGTGTTGTGCCTCTTTAGTTTTTACAATTTTACAGATTGGTTTGTTTAGATGTATTTTACAAATAGAATTGCCTGTGATAATTGTCATTTTTGTTCTCTTCAGGGCCTGAGCAGCAGACCAAGCACCGGAAGGGCCCTATTGACATTGCTGTTTTTATTATTACTATTATTATCATGATTTTGATTATTTTTGAGGCCCTTAGCATGCATGAAAACTCTCCAAATTTTGCAGCGCTGTCCAGTAGGGGTCTAATCAGACATTTTAGAGGACCCAAACCTAAACTTAAAAAAATGTCTCAAAAGCATTAAGTTGGAAAAACTGAGCCCCTCGCCCCAGATTTGCGTATCGTCACAATTATTGCTGGAGACGTCCCTCGTGACGCGTCAAAGTCTCAAAAACCCATATCTGAAAACGAACAGAAGGTCATTCATCTTGGTTTCCGTGGGCTATTTTTAGGCTAAAAACAGGTCGTACCTTAACGAACCCCTCCTAGTTTGTTTTTTTTGTTTTTTTCGTTTTTAGCTTTCTGTTTTCAATCTGTGCAGCACTTTGGGGCAGTTGTGGCTGTTTTAAAATGGTGCTATATAAATGAAAAAATCTTGACCTAATCTTAAACCTAAAAAACGTCTTCTTAAAGGGGAACTGCACTTTGTTGTGAAATATTGCCTATTGTTCACAATCATTATGAAATACATGACGGATGGATTTTTTTTAATGCATTCTATCTTGTAAATGAAAGTAAATAAAAGTCAGCTTAAAGCTGAGCCAATGGGAGGTCCTCTATTTCTGATATTTGTGTCTTTCATTATAGAATTTTAAAATACAGTATATATCATTATTGGGGCGGCATGGCCAGAAACCTGAGGGTTGCAGGTTCGCTTCCCACCTATTGACATCCCAAAAAATCGCTACCGTTGTGTCCTTGGGCAGGACACTTCACCCTTTGCCCCCGGTGCCGCTCACACTGGTGAATGAATGATAGGTGGTGGTCGGAGGGGCCGTAGGCGCAAACTGGCAGCCACGCTTCCGTCAGTCTACCCCAGGGCAGCTGTGGCTACTGATGTAGCTTACCACCAACAGGTGTGAATGAATGTTGAGTCCCACTTCTCTGTGAGCGCTTTGAGTGTTTAGAAAAGCGCGATATAAATCTAAGTTTTTTTTTTGTTTTTTTTTTATCCATTAATACAGAGGAGTCATACTTTAAATGTAGACATATTTGAGTATTGCAGATTCAATTGTCCTGGTTTTTGGTCAACATATACTGTCACTCTAATTTAGTGTGAAAACCAAAGTAGTACCAACGTGACCTTAGTTTGGCCCTTTAACACGTATGCTGAAAATATAAAGCAAATAAATTAGATGAGAAAAGGAACATATTACCTTTGAGGTAGGCAGGACGTTCAGTAAAAGGCACCCTGGTCCATGTGTGTCCACTGTGGACTTTGTTAGAGTCAGAGTCCTCTTTCCCCTGTGGTACCCACTGGACTACCATGAAGAGTGGAGCAACGCTGTGGTCCAGAAGGCTCCAATGCAGAGACACATAGGAGCTGTTGACAAACAGCACGTGGAAAGAACGCACGCAGCGGCCTGAGGTGAACACAGAACAGAGCAGAGCGTCCTCAGAAAAACCAAATGTAAATTTTTCAAATTTTTGATTTTTTGTGGAAATCGACTTGGGAAATAAATTACTTGTATGGAGACATGTTTGAAATAAATAATATCAATACATTGACATCACACAATATGCTATGAGAAGTCCTTGCTCACTCACGTTTTGGTCTTCTCTCCAGTGTCATGTTGATGTTGTTTTTAGACCTCCCCAAACTGTTGAAAGCCTCCACCGTCACAGTTTGGACATTTTGGTCCCACTCAAAGCTGAAGGAGGATGTCGGCTCAATTGTCTCGCTCTTCAGAATCCCTCTTGAAGTGGACTGCTGCACTATAAATCCATTTATGCAGTAGGAGCGGCCCATTGTTGGAAGATGCTAGAAAGAGCAAAATTAGTACATGATTTGTCATGTTTTGTATACACAACTCGACAAGCCTTATCTACTAAAGGTTTGTGCAAACTAAAACCCATGGAGACTTGATTGCACATGTAATTTGGAGGTATTGAGTAAATATGAATGTATTTTCTTCTTACTTAATGTGTTTGTATGTTTGCTATTACTTATATTAATGAGCAATAATTACTGCTAAAAGCAAATATAACTCCATCATGCAAAGCCGATCTACTAAATTTGTGGACAGAGTATTGCTTCTCTTAAAATAAAAACTGCAATTTTTGGAATTTTGCCCATGGTTCACAATCATTTTGAAAGACATAACAATGGATGGATTTTATTAATGCATTCTAAATATTAAATAAATTCAATTAAAAGTCTGTTGGCTATGGAAGCCGTTCAATTCTGCCTATGGAGCCCCTAAAAAACATCCAAACACCTGCATTAGGGTTTTATATACATGATGTAAGTGTATATGTAATGTAGTAATGGGAACATTTACAATACCTTTTAATATTTATGTAGTTTGATCCTTTTAAGCACATGCGATGTATTAGTTTAAAAAACGCATCACATTTGCTTTTTTTTTCTTCATCACTGATTTTTGCTAACTGCAGACTTTAGGAGAGCTAACAAACATTATATAATATCACTTACTGTACAATGTCTGCTGTCATTAAGATGCTGACTGCTAGGATGGTCATATATTCCATTTAGATGGAAAATGTTTTATAATCCTCACAAATAAATGCTTTTGGTGACATCCCTGCCAGTTCTAGGTCCTATATGGCTCTCAAAGTGTCCGAAATTGTCGGATTATATACTCGCTTATCTACTTTTGAGGTGAGAAGCATGATTTATGATCTACGATAAATTTATAGGGAGCAGGGAAGCAAGAACACAGCTGACCACTTGATGATCTTAAACATAGGCACACAAGCCTGTGATCACAGCACCGCTATAAATAGTTTTTGTGCGTTAGCGCTTTTAATAACAAAATCACTAATACTTGGTTAATATTCAAGTCGCAACATTTTTATTGAGTATATTTGGCGCTTTTTGAAGTTATTTATCGGATTTTATGGGCGGAATAATGGACTTTTATTTACTTATATTTAATATTTAGAATACATTAAGAAAAATCCAACCGTTATGTCTTTCATAATGATTGTGAACGATAAGCAAAATTCCCCAAAATTTGCAGTTCCCCTTTAAGGGAGCACAATAAGGAGCGCAATAATGTCTGCCTTCATCTATATAAAGAATATATGATGATTATAAAACACTCACAATACAGGGAGAAGGAGATGCAAGTATTATCATTCAACAAGCTCAATGTGATCTATCAGGGCTGAAATTGCTCTGCGGGCGCTATTTTGCATATTTTTTTATTGCATCTGTAAAGTACATGCAAACTGACACAGTTATGCAAGGTTGCGAGAAGGGAGGTGATTGCACTGCAAAGACGAACGATGGACAGGAAATTCTCTGCTATGTGTGTCAACATACGTGGACTGTCTGATGTAAAAAATATTACAGTATCAGCAATATCATTTTATAATTTTATAGCTGCAGGATGACTTAAGGGGAGGATTAAAACAAATTAAATGAATTTGTTTGTGTCTGCCAGCATTTTCCTAATTAAGATATATATATATACACATATATATATATATATATATATATATATATATATATACATATATATATATATATATATATATATATATATATACATACATACACTATAACCCATCTCCTACTTTAAAACATGTTTCACAATATGCATTGGTTGGATAATTCCAGACACATGAATGAGCTTCTGTTGTGTTGGTCCACCAATTGCCTGCAGAGTGCACGTCAGTGAGGGGTTTCTGTTGTCTCATTGCGATTTTATTTGGCAGAAAATGTGTTGTAGGCTATAGATGTGTGCTGCTAATTCAAAAAAATTGCACACAGGTTGGAGAGCACAGTAACATGAATGTGAACGGACATTAGTGTACACACAAAATCCTCAATAATTAAGGCGGTGTACCCCAGTTATCAATAAAACCTGCAGTCTCGGTACATCACTCACAACAGGCCCACTAATAGTAAACACAATTTTATATTTTGCAAACGCGCGTGGTATTTGGATCTGAGTAGGTCAAGTCCTAAATGTTTATCTTGTGCTTCATACCTTAAGCAGCAGAGTAACATTTGTCCGGTTTGAGAGCGGATCATCTTGAAGAATTCTCCAAAAATCAGGCCCATGTTCAGGAGCTACGGAGGAGACACCACAAGTCCGAGGTCAATGTGATGACTCTTAAAAAGGATGTTAATAATAACAATAACAATAATACTAATAATAATAATAATAATGATTTCTTATTGTACCTCTACTGTTTTGGGGTACAGAAAAGACAGAGTCGCTCCAGTCACTCCAGTAGCCGGTGCGGTTGGTGGGCATGCACCGTACCTGAACCACAGAGACACGGCACATTTCCTGAACCGAAACCTCTGCCCACGGCATCCGCACTCGATTATACACCTGCATTTAACGAGAGTTTATATTAAGCCAAAGAAAAATGCCACAACACAAGTCGTCATCATGTGTGAATGTAGACAAAAAGTCCATTGATAGGAGACATTTTTTCTTGTTTAGTAGCAATTAAATATCAAAACATCCAATATTTATCCATTAGATAGAGGCCTAATAGTGAAAAATATGCATTTGTATTTGATTTACATACCTAAAAATGCATATTTGTCTATATTTAGCTTTTCTTCTGTCAAGGGAGCTCTGGAGCAATAATACTACAAATTAAAACGGTCATCATTTTATCTGTGTCTCTAAAAATGTTTTGCAGAGAAACATTTGTGTAATCAAACCCTTTCTGCCATTTTAAATTCTAGGAGAATAGCTTACCTTCCATTCTTGCTGAGCTGTGATGGTAGATGGTGACCGGAGACGAAACTGATACTGCAGCTCCTGCACAGGCAAAGATGGAGGCTCCCATGTGATCCTCAGGACCCCACTTCTCAGAGTCACAGCCTTCACATTAGTCGGTGAGTGAGGCTTGACTGCAAATCGACAGAATGTGTGAGTTGTAACACAAAGTTAATAAAAGAAACACATGAAAGATATTCAGTCTCGACTGAAGAACAAACCAAAGCTCTAATTTGCCACTTTTTCTACCTCAAAGAATAAAACCCGGGACAGATCGGATGGTTTCACTCAAAGCACACTTTAGATGGCAGGCCAAACAGGATTAACACCTCCCTTACTTATCCGATTGATTTAACGCCTCAAAAGTCTGCTAAAAATAACTCTTAAGTGTCTTGCCCGCAGTGCTTTGACTGTCCTCTTTGTTTTTTTATTACAAATTATGATGTATGTATTTCCATACATAGGATCTCTGATCCCTCTACTGGTTTACAACCCTCTACTGGTTTAGAATGAAAAATTTGTGATGACAATGTTTTTTTTTTAAATATTGGAATGTTTCAAACTAGTTGCTTACCGTGATCTATAGGTGATATGTAGATGGGTTTGGACCTGATAGGACCCTGATGGGACTGCACCTCTAGCCACAGCTTGTAGCAGGTCATTCGTATAGGCTGGATGGAGCAGGCTTGTGGTTTAGATCGGACTGGCAGACATTTAGGCCCCATCTCTCCAACCCGCTCACCGTTTCTCTCTTTCTCCTCCATCATGTCACATGGAAGGTCAGCCCATCTATAGCGGAATACAGTGGACAATTTTGGGATAGCTCTTACTCGACATCACAACTCAATTTGTGTTTTGAAACTTCATAATCTTCTTGTACATAAGATATGTGGTTGTATGCTAAACTTAAGTATATTTTGGAGAATTGTATTTTTGTTTAAAAGAAATTGCTCAATGTAACAAAACCGATGCTGCAAAAAAGCAAGAAAAACATGTTTCAACAAGAAGGCTAACTGTCACGCTTGGCTTGTCACTGCTGTGAATAGATTTATACTTTGGGGTCAGAAAGGCCATTGAGCAACTTCCTGTCATCCTCTTGCTATGCTGGATTGGGAGTTAGTATTTCCAGGGAGTGCCTGAAAAGCATTGTGTTATTCGGTACAATGTGTTCATGAAGTTCCACAGAACTTGAGCAGTCAACAACAAAGACATGTGACATATTCTAAAGCAGGGGTCACAAACGCGGTGCCTAGCCCGTAAGGACCAGATGAGTAGACCGGTGGTCTGTTCTAAAAATAGCTCAAATAGCAGCACTTACCAGTGAGCTGCCTCTATTTTTTAAATTGTATTTATCTACTAGCAAGCTGGTCTCGCTTTGCTCGACATTTTTAAGAGAGAAAAAACTCGAATAGAATTTGAAAATCGAAGAAAATATTTTAAAGACTTGGTCTTCCCTTGTTTAAATAAATTCATTTATTTTTTTACTTTGCTTCTTATAACTTTCAAAAAGACAATTTTAGAGAAAAATTACAACCTTAAAAATGATTTGAGGATTTTTAAACACATATACCTTTTTACCTTTTAAATTCCTTCCTCTTCTTTCCTGACAATTTAAATCAATGTTCAAGTATTTTTTATTTTTTTTATTGGAAAGAAAAATAAATACATTTTAATTTAATTCTTCATTTTAGCTTCTGTTTTTTTGACGAAGAATATTTTTGAAATATTTGTTCAAACTTATTGTTATTAAAATTCAAAACAAATATTCTGGCAAATCTAGAAAATCTGTAGAATCAAATTTAAGTCTTATTTCAAAGTCTTTTGAATGTCTTTTAAAAATTTTGTTCTGGAAAATCTAGAAGAATTAGTGATGTGTCTTTGTTAGAAATATAGTTTGGTCCAATGTGTTATATATTATAACAAAGTGCAGATTGGATTTTAACCTATTTAAAAAATGTCATCAAAATTCTAAAATTAACCTTAATCGGTAAAAATTACTAATGATGTTCCATAAATTATTTTTTGAATTTTTTTCAAAAAGATTCGAATTAGCTAGTTTTTCTCTTAATTTTTTTCGGTTGAATTTTGAATTTTAAAGAGTCGAAATTGAAGATAAACTATGTTTCAAAATTATATTTTCATTTTTTCGTGTTTTCTCCTCTTTTAAACCATTCAATTAAGTGTTTTTTTAATCATTTATTCCCTACAAAAAACCTTCCGTAAAAGGACAAAAAATGTACGACGGAATGACAGACGGAAATACCCCTTTTTTTTTAAATATATATATAGATTTATTTATTAAAGGTAAATTGAGCACATTGGCTATTTCTGGCAATTTATTTAAGTGTGTATCCAACTGGTAGCCCTTCGCATTAATCAATACCCAAGAAGTAGCTCTTGGTTTCAAAAAGGTTGGTGACCACTGTTCTAAAGCAAAGTTCTTCAACAGGGGTCAGTGACAGAAGAAGTTACTGCAGAGGGGTCGTTAAATATTTAGTTGATTGGACTTTTTTGTATGTATTATTTGTTTCTATTTTTCAAATACACATTAACATTAATCCAACACACTGTAGTGTTCTTTATAAATGGCATTGGCATGGACACCCTACTCGTTATACCTTGCAGTTTTAAAATAAAAACATAAAACAAACAAACATTTTAGATAGCTACCGAATAGCACTCTAGTTGCCAGCTCGCGATTAGCGCTCTAGTTTCCAGCTACCAATTAGCACCGTAGTTGCCAGCTAACGATTAGCAAGCCAGTTAGTAGCTCGTGATTAGCGTGCCATTTTTCAGTTAGCTTTCAGCGGCATTTTGCTATTATTTGAATATATTAGTATTGTATGACCAGTCCCCGCTCCATCATTTTGGGGGTCCTTGGTCTGGCCAATGTTGAAGACCCCTGTTCTAAAGGTAATAGCCACTGAATAGAAAACTTGGTATACCTGTATTGGAATGTGGGTTTGATCCATAGTGTGTTTTTCCAGCTACAGTCCATCGCGTCAATATCACCACTGGTTTCACAGCTGATGTCAATAGAAGCTCCTGCAAAAAGACAGCGGTACATTAGGACAGTGGTTCTTAAATGGGGGTACGCGTACCCCTGGGGGTACTTGAAGGTATGCCAAAGGGTGCTTAAGATTTTTTTTAAATATTTTAAAAACAGCAACAATTCAAAAATCCTTTGTAAATATATTTATTGAATAATAATTCAACAAAATAATAATGTAAGTTCATAAACTGTGAAAAGAAATGCAACAATGCAATATTCAGTGTTGACAGCTAGATTTTTTTGTGGACATGTTCCATTAATATTGATGTTAAAGGATTCTTTTTTTGTGAAGAAATGTTTAGAATTAAGTTCATGAATCCAGATGGATCTCTATTACAATCCCCAAAGAGGGCACTTTAAGTTGATGATTACTTCTTCGTGTAGAAATATCTATTCATAATTGAATCACTTGTTTATTTTTCAACAACTTTTTAATTATTTTTATATCTTTTTTCCAAATAGTTCAAGAAAGACCACTACAAATTAGCAATATTTTGCACTGTTATACAATTTAATAAATCAGAAACTGATGACATAGTGCTGTATTTTACTTCTTTATCTATTTTTTTCAACCAAAAATGCTTTGCTCTGATTAGGGGGATACTTGAATTTAAAAAATGTTCACAGGGGTACATCACTGAAAAAGGTTGAAAACCACTGCATTAGGATAAGGGAAAATTGTTGGCCTCTCACATAACACTACTTCCTGCCTTTGTCAGCAGCAGGACAACGGAACAAACAGTCTTAGAAAACGTGATTAAAGTGGCACATGTAACAATTCTACTTGGTTAACCCTATCTAATGTAGGTCACCTTCTACGTAGATCAGGCTGTAAGGGATGGTCCACTCCTTTGTAGCGGTACACTGAAGCAAGTCATACAAGCCAGAGTCTGACAGACGAACGGTGATTTGGCTGACCTAGTTAAACAACATGAAAAGGGCTAGTTTATAAGGACAACCTTTTGGCACTGGACCAAGATTGTGCAAAGATACACATACTCTCATACCCATTGATTAACTGGGTGGTACTGGCTGGGAAGGAGAGGCTGTTGGAAGTTCTGCATCCACATGGCAGAGCTGGCGTTGATGCTGTGATCGTTGAACACGCAATGAATGCTTACGTTGTCTCCTGGGCGAGCCACAACTTTTTCAGGGATGTAGCTCACCGCTGAAAATACACACACAAATATTGTTATTTTGATGAAAAATCTAGTTTTCCTGGCAACACTAAATTGGAGATTTTTACAGCTGACTTTGACAAGGAGGAACACCCTGCCGCGCTCATCAGACAATCACATATGACAACAGTTTACATCATAGGTATCAACTGCAAGGCCCAGGGGCCAAATCTGTCTCACTACATTATTTTATATGACCCGAAAAAGCCTGGAAATAATATGCGTTAATAAAGTACCTGATGTATTATGATTAAATGTATTTGTTTTTTCGCTTTTAACAAAAAAAGTCCCCCAAAAGTAATTTGCGTGTATTTCAAACTTTAATATTATCCAAAAATGTAACATATATTACATTATCATACATTCCAAACAGTTAAAATAAAAATGAATACTTAAGTATCTGCTTGATTTATGATTTCAGAGCAAGTTACTGTATCTATCAAATTGGTTGCACTATTAATCAACATTGAATCTGCATTTTGATTTTAATTAGTGCAATAACGTGACATCAATAGGCTGAAGGTTTTTTTTCTCTCCATTGTCACCAGGATTGGAGAGCCAGACATGTTTCCCAATCAAAATTGTTGAGCCTCCCATTTCAACATGTCTTGCTTCATACACAGAGAAAGAGGTCTAACTCTTAGCATCGCTCTCAGCACCTGAGGACGTTTATTTAACAGTGGAATTAACTGAATGCAGTGAACCCTCTTTCTAGCCATCCACAGTCTGTATTGGTGGGTGAAGAGCATGGTCGCCAGCTTTACACACACAGAAAGCAAGTACAGAGAGCCTCGCAACTCACTAGTGAAAAGTTCCGCAGTGTTAAAAAAAATTGGAAGAAAAAATTATGATTACAAAGCCAAATGTCACTTTGTGGTAATAGCTCTACTTCAAATTAAATAGGCAATATGAGCCCATCAACAAGGACCAATGAGCAAGAATTTTGTCATGGCGACAAAAAAAGGCAACCAGATCTTGTTTTTCCAATTGGGAAAATAATGCACCTTAAGATGTTCAATGTTTATTTAAGTACAGTTTTTGCTTGCATAAATAAGTCCATTCTATATTTGTGTTTATTTATTAAGCATAACAATTTTATTTACCTTCCAATCACAGTAAAATGGTAATCAGTAATGACAAATAAAAGTTAAAATAATTTTAAATAGTTACTAGCATTATTAATACATTAAACATTAAACAACATTGTACTGTTTTTTCCATTATTGATTCAGTTTAAGAGCATGATGGAGACCCAAGCTCTGAGTCTGTTTGCATAAAATCAAGTATTTTTGAAAGTAAATAATTGCTTATTGTTCTGTGTGGCACCTTGAGACAATAATGTGTTAGTTGACAGTCTTAAAACAACATATTTTTTTTGTTATTTTCACAGTTTTATGCATGAATATGAAAAAAACTAAAAAAATCCCAAATTGAATCACAATCGCGATTTTGGAAAGAAAAACCACAACTATTTTTTTCCTCAATCTCGTGCAGCCCTAAATTGTGCACTGTAAAAATATTGGCAGCTCAGTTGCCAGAATTTTACACTAAAACTGTGGTAATGTTCTTTTGTTTACAGTAATACATCGTAAAAACAACAATTGTAGGGTCTATGGTAAGAAACTGGTAGCTCATTTGCCAGAATTGTAATGTAAAAAAACAGTTGTATTGCTTTTCTATTTACAGTAAGATGCTGTAACAAACACCGTAAATTTTTCGGTAAAATAATGGGTTCTAAACTGCCAATTTATTTTCGAAAAATCTAAAGATGTTTTATTTTTAAATGCATAGGCAGTTGTGTAATAATATCATGCAAATCTTTACATTTATATGCATATATCAGTTACTGTTACTATATGTGGCACTCTAAAGGCAGCCATAACTATGACCTGGCCCTCAATGAAAATGAGTTTCACACCCCTGGTTTATAAGGACACCTATGGGTACTTTAGAGCGTTCAAATACCCTAACATGCATGTTTTGGGCTGTAAAAGTAAAAATATATAGAGAATACACCCGCAAGCACAGAGAGAACAAGCACATTTATTTAACACAGATAGGTCCAAGCAGAACCACCTTACTGTGCTGCGGATTAACTAACCACGTGTTACACCAAGCAGCCCTGATTGCAAAGTGTTTGTGCCAATTAATTTGGTTTGGAACAGAAAGTGTTCTCCAAACGTAGCAAACATAGGTCTAGAAAAAAATAGTTAAATGACACATTTCTGAGTCACTACGTCGTTGTAAATGTCATAAACTGGGAGGAAAAGGCAGGAAAAACTATGGCTAGTATACAAAACAATAGTTAGCATATATATTTACCATTTTTTATATTTTGACTGAAATAGTGTGGCTAAAAGCCAATAAACATGGTGTAAATATGTTCATAATTGCAGCAGCTGAACTGACAGCTACATTTTAGTCTGATGGTGTATCGAAGTGTTATGTATTTATTTTCTACACTAAGTTTCTGTTTATTATGTCAAATTGTAGCTTCATGTTCTCTGTGACTCAGACAGTTGTTGATGTTGTTTATAATAGGAGGAGAGCTTCATTAAAGGCTAATGCTAATGAGCTACGGTTTTAATGTTTGGACACTGACATTAATATACCTGGAGAATAATTGAGGTCATCGGATTAATGTAACGTCAGGAATTAAATCCCCTATTCAAGGGATGCATCTTTGTATAGGCATAGGAGGTACAAAAGAAAAAGGCAAATATGACAAGTTTGAAACTGACTGAAAACTTGTTTTTGAGGTTTTTTGCTTTCCTCAATGCCAAGTGCTTTGTTACTGGGAGGTTCACTTGATTTTCACTAAATGTATGAGTGTGGTTGTAGACCTGTCCTTTAGATAGTCTGTTGAGAATTGGTGCTGTATAAATGAAATTTACAAGATTTAACTTGATTTTTAATTCTGGTACATTTCCACTCATAACTGTCATATGATTATTTCGATAAAACCTTGGTTATTTACGGATCAATGTCTGAATATAATGAGCCTTTACATTTTGTTATTACTTTTATCTTACCATTGGTATGACTTAATTTTTAAAATCACCTAAACAGCGTTTACGTTTTATTTATTAAATTTTTATGGTAAAATTGACTTGAAATTCAAGCAAATCAAAGGACGAAGTCTTTTGGAACAGATTATTTGGGTTCTGGGAGTGTATAGTAATAGCACTAACTTCTACTTTAAAATCTCAGTTATAACAAAGAAAGTTGAACATAAATTGTATCATTGTCACTGGAAGATGCTTTAGAACTGGGTTTCCAAAGTTTTTCTACCGACGGCCACGACTGAAAAATGAAAAAAACATTGTTTACTTAGCTTTCCTGTTGTAAGTGACACATAGTTGTTAGTGTTATAACTAATATACCTCATTAATAAAAAAATACATACAATTTTCGCAAGGCGAGGGCCACTAAAACTAGCCCCGAGCCGAAAATGGCCCCCAGCAGCCACTTTGGAAACCCCTGCTTTAGAAGATTTGCAAAGTAGTAATTAAACACATAGATCTTTAATCTACACATCTAGTAGGTTATCTAATTAAGGCACTGAATGAATAAATACAAGCTTTTAATCAACCTAACACATGCTAATAATACATGGTGCATACAGTCGCGATCAAAAGTTTACATACATTTGTAAAGAACATAATGTCATGGCTGCCTTGAGTTTCCAATACTTTCTACAACTCTTTTTTTTGTGATAGAGTGATTGGAACACATACTTTTTGGTCACAAAAAACATTCATGAAGTTTGGTTCTTTTATGAATTTATTATGAGTCCACTGAAAATGTGACCACATCTGCTGGGTCAAAAGTATACATACAGCATTGTTAATATTTGGTTACACGTCCCCTGGCAAGTTTCACTCCAAAAAGGCACTTTTTGTAGCCATCCACAAGATTCTGGTTGAATTTTTGACAAACCCTCTTGACATAATTGGTGCAGTTCAGCTTAATGTGTTGGTTTTCTTACATGGACTTGTTTCTTCAGCATTGTCCACACGTTTAAGTCAGGACTTTGGGAAGGCCATTCTAAAACCTTAATTCTAGCCTGATTTAGCCATTTCTTTACCACTTTTGATGTGTGTTCGGGGTCATTGTCCTGTTGGAACACCCAACTGCACCAGAGACCCAACCTCTGGGACGATGATTTTAGGTTGTCCTGAAGAATTTGGAGGTAATCCTCCTTTTTAATTGTCCCATTTAAAGCACCAGTTCAATTGGCAGCAAAACAGGCCCAGAGCATAATACTACCACCACCATGCTTGAAGGTGGGATGGTGTGCCTAGGATTAAAGGCCTCACCTCTTCTCCTTGCCAGAAGCTTGTGGATGGCTACCAAAAGTGCCTTATTGCAGTGAAACTTGCCAAAGGACATGTAACCAAATATTAACATTGCTGTATGTATACTTTTGACCCAGCAGATTTGGTCACATATTTAGTACACCCATAATAAATTCATAAAAGAACCAAACTTCATGAATATTTTTTTGTAACAAACAAGTATGTGCTTCAATCACTGTATCACAAAAAAATAAGAGTTGTAGAAAGTATTGGAAACTCGAGACAGCCATGACATTATGTTCTTTACAAGCGTATGTAAACTTTTGATCGCGACTGTATATCTGCAACAGGCTTGATGACTGAGGAAAGAAAATAATGATAAAAAACTCGGAAGTGTTCCTTACTGTCAAGGTAGATGTTGTACGGTTCACTCCAGTTGCTCCACAGGGGAGGGTCATTAAGGGCCGAGCAGTGAATTTGCATAATGTAGTTGACTTTGGGCTTCAGATCCAGAATCAGCTTGCGATCCTGGCCTGTAGAAACCACCTGCAGGCAGGACGGACGGGTCAGTAAACAGCCACATTGTATTAGAAGTAGAAAATTTATTTCCATATATGCATTTATATGCCCATTTTTTATGAGTAAATGTACTTTCAAAGATTATAAAATGCAGATGGCAAAAAGTTAAAAAAAAAACATGCTACTGATTGGCTCTCAAGCCTCCCTCCTGCATGTTTGCACAACAGTAGGTGTGCAATGCTGAATGCTAAACACACATACTGAGGCTGCTTAAGCCCAGACTGCCTGTCAGCCAGTAAGACTGTATAAATACACAGCAATGAAAGGCAAACGCTGAAAGGGGACGACCTGTTGACCTGCTGCATTAATAACATGTGGGGTCTTGTGCGTCACTTCATCCTTACTTCATTTGCATCTAAAGGAAGTTCTATTTGTTAATAAAGGGGTAAACAACCTTTTTCGACTGAGGCCTGACTACAGAAAAATTTTAGGGTGTGGAGGGGCCACATGGATATTCTTTAAAACATATATAGTATTTTTGGGACTGTAAGACGCATAATTTTTTCTAATGCTTCGAACCCTGCGGCTTGTCAAGTGGTGCGGCTAATTAATGGCTTTTCCCTCGCTAGCTGAGATAGGCGCCAGCGCCCCCCGCGACCCCGAAAGGGAATAAGCGGTAGAAAATGGATGGATGGATAGCTGCCATGTTTTGTATTCAGAAATATGGTTTTCATATTACACCGACAGAGACACACTGAAAACATGCGTTTTTGCCTGTGCTACAGTATGGCGCCATCTTTTGGACGAGTTCACTCAAAGCAGGTTCTGCAGGTTGAAAATGTACTTCATGTTTCATGCCTTAAACCGAAAGTAAAACCATGCATTGCGTTTCTACTCGAAATGATTCTCCATTCACAACGCCAAGTAACGCTTGTACGTTTTACAAAATAAGAATAATTCACAGTTACTAAATCGTCCCTTGTGTGATGTATGTAGGAGTGTTTTCACGCATATTAGTACATGCTATCGTAATGTAATCAAGCTAGCGCTGTTAGCATTAGCGAATATGCTTACACGTTTAGAAGTGTCTGTGTCAGTATTATTAACTTACAATGGTAGTCTTTTTTTATGGTTTCAGTTTTGTAAATTCACCAAAACGTCACTGTAGAGTTGAGTCTCTCTTGCTGATTAAAAAGTTTGCTTCCGCAGATAGTTGGTCCATGACGATGACTTCTGTTTTGTTTAATCAGCTGTTTTACTGCCGTGTGACATGCACCGTTTGTAAATAAGCATTTAAAAAATATTTGTACCGGTCAATATCTGCAGCCTATAGTCCAGTGCAGCTAATATATGTGAAAAATATTTTTTTCCTTCTAATAAATGGTGGGTACTGCTGAAATACCGGCGCTCTATAGCCCGGAAAATACGGTACATATTTGTAAAACTATAATAGCCAACATCTCAGCTACATGCCATTAGTCACAACGTAAATAGTTTTACAGTGGGAGCTCAAATTAACATTTCCCTAACTTTTATTTTGAGAGAAGAGCTATCACTCTGCAGAAATTTGAGTTACAAATATTTCTACCATTAGTTGGCTCACCTAATTTAAAAATTAACCCTGTTAGATTTGCCCAAAACATCCCATCTTACTCGCTAGCATTAGCTTATCACTAGAGATCGACATAACTAAGTTTTTCCAACCGTTGGAAGGAAGGAAGTGAGTGTGGAGGACAGAGCTGAAAAGAAAAGTCAGCTAATTGTGATTGAATTAAAAAAAGTAATAATCAAAAATATGACCGAGACATGTCGCCAACTTGACAAAGCAGTTCCAGCGTATCACTGTCATATTGAAGCAGAGTGAGTCTAACTCCAGCCAGAAATGTTAAAACAAAATGTAAATTGCAAACATTTATCCATGAAAATATAGAGAGGCTGCTGACGATGTGTTTGACAAAAGGAGACACAGTAGAAGTCCACTCTCCAAGGTAAAAGCTGTACTTTATTATTTAATTACTTCATAAAACTACTGCCGTTGTTAGTACTACAATCTATTGAATTGTTTTTATACAATATTCCTTATCTAAAAGTTGTTTATTGTTTTTAAAAGGCATCTTACATGTTAAAATTGTATTGGAGGGGCAAGCACTAATTACCGTAAATTGAATTAAATACATTTTCAATTACTTTAACTGATTTAAGATATAAGCTTTTTGAATTAAGAGCTCTGTCTAAGAATCAATTAAGCTGAGTTGAGGTACTACTAAAATGTGGTATTAGTGGGATTTGAAACATCTATTGAACACTTTTCTGCTGCTTATCTGGAGCCTATGCCAGCTAACAATGAGCAAAAAGATGACCACATGCTGGACTGATTGCCAGTTTATCATTGGGCATAGAGAGTGCAGACAAACAACTGTTCACAGGTATACTGCGTGGGAACAGGACCCACGCTGCCTGCACGAGTAGTACGCCACTACATTATCAGTCCATCAACTATTAATATAAAAAAAAAGTTAAAAGAAGCTCCGGACTTTCACTCTGCTGGTTATTATGACACATTCAAGAGCCACCTGGGCCACTTTTCCACTGAACAATATTGGCTCTCCTTGCTTTGGGAGAGTTTATTTTTCACTTCAAAATTGTATGCCTTATTAGTTTAACCATGCTGCACTAAACACAGCAGTCAAGATGTGCTAAAACCAAACAACAAAGTGATGACGGTCTTCCTTTTTGGCATAAGGATTTGCAGAGCTATAATGACATGGAAATAACTAATATGTCCATCCAAAAAGGACATCAAACATCAATTCGACATGCATGCAACCAGAAATAGTACTGCCTAACATTTGGAAGTATTTGCTTTTGCTGGTAAGAGCTGTGTTAAACTGATTAGGTGCTATGCAGTAGAAAAGAGAGATTAGTACAGCTTCAGTAAAGTGACAGTACAATGTGTAACATAGTGTACTACAGCCTGGTATTCACCTGCCATGACGGATTGGTGACGTTTGAGTACCGGACCTCATATCTTAAAGGGCCAGAATTATAGTCTGCTGGTTCGTCCCACTGTAAAATCAGGCTTGGCTCGATGGTGTGGAAATGTGAGAGGTTGACAGGAGGCCTGGGTTTCACTGTCGGATAAAATATTATTATTATTTAAAAACAAACAAAAAAACAAGCACTTAGACATAAACACTTAAACAGATAGTTCTTTCTTACCAGGTCGAGGTGGTGCATTGAGAAAAACTGGTTTCGCTTCAGAGCCAGTGATGTTGACAGTTACCATAGTAACAAAACTTGTGGTATCAAGTGGAATTGAACACATGCAGGAATCATTTCCTTCACAGACAACAGGTGTAAAAGATACCATGGTCCTGTTGACTAGATTATTATTTTTTTGAAACCTGGAAATTTGAGAAAATATAATTAGCTTTTTTTTTGTTGGCTTATTTTAAAAGTGAAGTTGAATAAAAACATGTTTTTTGCAGAAAAGTCACAGGTATAAAAAAAAATGAGGTGCTAAATACTAAAAACATCCATTACATTCAGATGCACCTGTAATAAAATACCATTACAATATTACATGAGGCTATGTGACCACAGAACGGTCAACAGGCACAATCAAACAAATAAAATCAATTTTAAATTGGTCTCTTAATCCCGCCCGCAGTAAATAGCCAAGAGCCTTTGCGATCTGAAGTGTCCTCAATTCTACTGCTCCATGGGGAGGATACATGGCTATATTAGCAATGCATGCACACACACACGGGATAATAATGAAACAACAATAGCATACTCACAAAAAGCACTGCAGGCTAACCACCACAGGAGCGGCGTTCAACGTGCCTGATAGTGTTCTTGGAGACCCAAGATCACAAATCAAAGTTTCCCAGTTTTCATCAATCCTGCACCACATGTTCAAACAAGTGCCTGTGAAGAAATATAATTCTCATAAGATTGAAACACCACCAATTAAGTGTTACATCTTGTTCAAATTTCTGAGAAAGAATGTATAGCTTGAAGTTCAAAGCTGTTCAGAATTAGATAGGAAATTTTCAAATTTAGTGCAATATTACTTGTGATGTCATTGGAAAATGATTAATGGGAGAATACAGTTCACAAACCGAAAAGTTTGCAAAAAGACGGGTTCATAAATCTAGGTTCCACTGTACCAAGATAAATAGGTCACCTTGGGGATAATTTTACAGTTGTTTCAAAATGTTCATTCATTAATACATACATTGCAGCCTTTTTATACAAAGCCAGCCTCTCATCATTCATCTATCCATCCATCCATTTTCTACCGTTTGTCCCTTTCTTGTGTCGAGGGGAGCTGGAGCCTATCCATGCTGCATATTGGTCTTTTTTTTGAAGGTATCACTAAGTAACATGTTGGAATAACATGAAAATTTTACCAAAAAAAATCAAAAATCAAAAGCAAGGTCAATTACTGTAAATGTGCAGAGAAAAAAGCCAAGTCCTGCAACAAAAAACAAACATGGAAGATATTCTGTGTTTTAATGCTTCGGCAAATAAAGTCATTTTTAAATATGTGATTTATAGAGGTGCTTTGGCAAATAAAGTCATTTTTAAATATGTGATTTATAAAGGTGCTTTGGCAAATAAAGTCATTTTTAAATATGTGATTTATAGAGGTGTCCCAAAACAACTTTTTGATTTCCGATACGATGCCAATATTATTAGAGCTTTAAGAATTGGCCGATATTATTCCGATATGATATTAGCAGGAATCATGCATATTTGTATCATTCTGTAGTATGGAATGTTAGAAATGCTTGATCTAGTTAAATTTGTCAAACAAACACTAACCTATTTAATATTAACCGTCTGGAATGGACTTGTGTGGTCTTTAAAATTAAATGCATCCGTATTTGTTTAGTTTTGGTGACACGTACTGGTCACAATTATTGATGAAGTTAAGCTCATGTCGCAATAAATGAAATGATGCGGACAAATGTGTTATTGGATACTTTCTAATATGCTTCTGCATTGGAGACAAGGTAAGTAATATGCAACTATAATTATTTGATACTCTGAGTGCAATATGGTTTAGTTAAGGACACCTATTATATACGTCTAGCTGTTGTGTCGTTCCTTGTAGCCTATACCATGTTTACCTTTTGTAAATTCCATGCATCCATCCATTTGCCACCGCTTGTACTGATTTTTAATTAGTAAATAATTAACAATTACCTCACTAAAATAAAAACAAAGACCAACATTGTATGCTTCTTGGAGGAAATTGATTGATTGATTTATTGTTTATTTATCGGACTGATATCAATATCGGATCGGGATACCCCTAGAGCTATACTTTTTTAATACAAAATGCAACTACTACATCATCTAAATCATCTTAATGTTTAGGGCTTGCTTCAGATTCACAACTAAGCCTGTAAAAGAAAGTGCGTTTGCTTGCAATTAATCTGAGAAGGACAAAGTGAACTGACAGAATCTTCTGAACCTTTAAACAGGATGTGGTCCTTGATCTGACACGAGATGTGACGTCAAAAGGCAACCTCGAGGCACAATTCTAAGCATTTTATCTTCTTATACTAATTAGCTTTGATTGGACATGAAGCTACAGGGGGATTAGCAGTTCATTATTGTTTTGAGTACTGCAGCTAACTAAATAAAATCTTCCTTGAGGTTCAGTATTCTATACGGCAACAGCAATTTTTTATGACACAATCACTTTGTAACCAACTTATTTCTACCCTCACAAAAACCTGAGTAGTGCTACAGAATGTGATCATTGTCATGATCACAGCCTTATGATCACCCTTATGATCAACTGATTTGTGGCTGCAGGAAACGCTGGAGGAAAAGCCATTGAAGTGTAATGAGACTGTGGCAGTGATCGTTGTCAGAGACAATTGATTGTGCTGTAGACTTGAGTCGTGATGCCGTGACACACCAAGTCTCCACTGTTTACTGTGATGAGCAGGAGTTGCATCATCACACACAGCTTTTTTTTTTTTTTTACAGT